>NW_015112620.1:192725-205379 GCF_001443285.1 Poecilia latipinna | reverse complement strand
TTTTCTTCCCCTTTGGTTTTTTTTGTGCCCCTTTTTTTTTTTTTTTTTTTTGTTTTGGCGGTGTAAAAAAAAAAAAAAACAACACAAAAAAAAACATCTGGAGCCAGTCACATCACCACGGACTCACGTGTCCAGATCCTAATGGAACATGTGAATGTGTTTTAAAATCCGGCTCAAGCAGCTGCTGTTTGCTTCAATTACATATTTGGCTGGAGAGCAGCAACATGCCTGCTTTCCACACATTCTGGCTTAAATGGGTAAATTGATGTTAATGTGGCACTTAAGAGAACCAGAGAATGAACATGGAGATGTGAGGGTCAGATTGTGGGTGAAGCGCTGGTAGAAGAATGGCCTAAATGTAAAGAATGAAAATAAGCTCAGTTAGAAGCGTATAAGGTGACTGAGACCGCTGCTGAACTTTGTTTCTTATCGGCTCTATTTGTCCTCATTGCTCCAAGCAGGGAATTACTTGTGCATTCCCTTCCTCTTCAGTTCCTGTAGAAACTTGCACCGTCACTTATTGCATATAGTGCATGTTTTTAAAGATGCGCGGTAAAAATTGCATGGGTTCTTGCTATTGAGCAAGAACCGAAACAAACAAGTATTCCCAGTTGGACAAATAAATAAACTGCCTTTCAGTGCAACCTGCTTTGCTGATCAGTCATCCGAGTCGTGACAGCAATGACAAGATTCACAGTAACTTATAACACTAAAATAAAGTCAGCTGGATGCATGATTATTATTTTGCAAGTTGTTTTTTTGTTGTTTGTTTGTTTGTTTGTTTTTACCATTAGCAAAATCCAAAAATTTATTTCGGAAACAGAATAATGTGATGCTACGGAAGCAAGAACATGGCATGAAATTGTCAGCTGTTCAGAAAGAAATGGACCTTTGGCCTGTAGTCCTCAAGAGAGACTTCATCTGAGCTCTTTGTGCTGCTCTTATTCCAAAAATACTATTAATACAGAAGACTTAATCAGAGGAAACAAATGCTGCAACAGCTGGGTAAATGTCCAACTGTGTGTTTTCTTGGTTTATTGTTTTATTCATGACCACTTATACAAAATATACTTTGACTTAATGCTTGAAATACAATTTTCTTTTTGTTTTGGCATCTGACCAGTGTAGAACAACAATGTGGTTAGAGTCCTTTTACAAGGTCAAATATGCTGAAAAATTCCACATTCTTAATTAGTGCTACAATCAATAAAACAATTAATTCAAGTTTATTAACATGTTCAATGTTAGTTACCAACATCAAATGTCTTATTTCTTGTTATAACCTGAGCCAGTGGGAGCATGCAGATATTGAATAGGAGGGGTCCCGCAAATGAACCTTGGGGTTCCCCACATGTGACTTGTGTCCACTCTGGTGATCAATTGACACAAAGAAATCCCTGTTCTTTCGGTAAGATTCGAAACAAATGAGTACTGAACCAGATAATGCCATACCCATCTCTCCAGTCGCTTCAATAATATGTCATGGACAACAGTGTGAAATGTTGGGCTGAGCAGAACCAACGCCGTGGCTCTTCCGCAGTCTGTGTTTATGTTTATGTTTATGTCATTGAACACTTTGACGAGGGCAGTGTCAGTAAAGTGGTTCGCACAGAAACCGACTGAAAGACGTCGAAGCGGCTGAACTTTTTAAGGAAAGTTGTGGGTAGGATATCTAGACAGCAGGAGGAGGAGCTTATAAGTTTTCATGGTTGAGTTGTTGAAATTCAGCCATTTTCTCTGCATTTTGTTATGGATGGGCATAGCATTGTTACCGGATTTGGTATTGGTGTGCAGATTAATCCTCTGATCTTTCGAATTTTCTTGGCAATTTCATTGCAGGCCCTGCTGGAGTTCAGATGCCACAGTTGCAGGAGGGTTCGACAACAAGTCAACTGTGGTAAAAAAAAAACTCAAGCATTGATAATGCTTTTGTTTTTGATATCCACAAAGAACGTTTGCTTTGAATGTGTTAGTGTTGAGTTATAGCTTCGCAGTCTTTTGTTTGTAGATTTCATGATAAGTGTGAGTTTTGCGCCATTTATGTTCAACCCTCTGATTTAGGCTTATCCCACGCCGAACTAGTGGAGCAGTTCTCCACAGAGACTTCTTCCTTCCAGACGTGATCTTCACTTTCACAGGAATCAACTACGTCTGAAAATTTAGAATGGAAACCATGTACCAGCTCATCCAGTGAGTCACAGCAGAGAAGAACAACAAAACAAGCAGAGAAGTAAGAGTAGGTTTGATTAAAAGTTTATGTTCTATTGCCTGTAAAACAACATTTTGCAGGCAATAACAGAGAAATGATCAGACAGGGCAACATCAAATACAGAGACCTGGGAAATATTTCCATGCTTACTGGTTACTATAAAACAGCAGCAAACAAACATAAAATACAGCTTAAAACAGGACACATTTATTAAAAGGAAATCATTAAAAACAATGAGTAGAAAGAAAGGTGTTTAGGCCTGTTTAGAAGCATGTCACGCTCTGTGGAGCCCTCAGATGAAGAGCCAGGGTATTCCACAGCACAATAAAAGGCAGAATCACCTATAGCGGTTTGTATTTGAGGAAAGGAGAGCGAGTGAGGGGTATTGAAGAGTGAGGAGATCTGTGCAGACAGTGAAAAGTGAGCAGAGACATTTTGGTATTTATCCCAGCAGAAACATGTAACCAGTGAAGTGAATGAAGAACAGGTGGAGTGTGTTCACAATTGCAGACCGACATCAGGATTCTGGCATCGTCATTCTGAACCTGTTGTTCTTCACAGGAATTTTTACGAGGAGAGCATTGCAGTAAACAACGCTTCATCCCAGACCTTCCTTTTGGGTTTGAGACTGGAGAAGCCACAGGTGTCCAGGTGAAAGACACTGAGACAGAGTCATTATTTCAAACGTCGATGTTTCTTCTTACATCGAATGATGCGGCCCTTGTATCTTTTTGAAACCGCTGTGAGAAGTTTGTTTCCCCTTTCTGGTCTATTTATTACCAAATTTACTTTATTTTGGTTCAGGAAAGTTTATGAAAGTCATTCTCTACATTCTCAAGAAGCAAACCTATATTTTTTAGGTGAGAAACTTTGAGATCACAGCAATAAATCTATTGTTTCCACAAAAAAAAAAAAACTAAGTGAAGTTGCAGCAATTTACTCTGCTTCCTGGTCTGGATTGGTCTTTTTCTTTCATACCATCCTGTCAAGAATATTGATGGTGTTTGTGCAAATAGTACGTCATCTGTTTGATTCTTGGTTTCCCATTTAGGTTTAATTCCCTTCATTTCTCGATGTGTCACACTTGTTTCACATGGTCAATTTATTCTAGCTTTGCTTTCTTCTTTGCTTCTTGTCCTCAATTTGGTTCCTAGTTGTTGTTTTATTCGTTGGGATCAGAAGGTTATTCAGCAGACTTTGTGGGAAGAACATTCTTGCCTTTAAAACACAGAGTTCTGGTGTTGATGCTGGCATGATCAATTGTGAGTGAGCTGAGTGAAGTGGTTTGGCCAAAAAATAAAAAAAAAATAAAAAAATTGCCAAAGGAAGAAAAGATGAGAGGGCAGGGTGGGGGTAGGGGGGGTCACTGAGAAAACAGAGCAGAAAGGGGGAGGAGCAGCAGAAAAGTAAACTATGGGCAAGTTGAAAACCTTTTGTTAGAGACTCCTCTGAACAGGCTTTCTGAAGCAAATACAGAGTTAAAATGTGACAATTCAACAAAGTTGTGTTCGTCCTGTGGACAATTACTGTGGACAAAACACGGAGAGGATGAAAGGGCACTTGCATATTTTTTCCTCTTTTCTGAAACATTTAAATGTTTCAGATCATCAACCACACTTTAACATCAGGCAACCAAAACTCAAAGACGTGTAAAAAGCACTTCTAAACGGTTGAGTTCACTTATGAATGGAAAGTAGCTTTGTTTACCAGTCTGGACCTTTGAGGCACCAGTTGCCATCAAGAGTTTAGGATAAATGTGTCTTTTACATCGCTGTGGAGAAATCTTAGAGCGCTCTCATTTGCACTATTGTTTTAGTTCAGCCACATTGGAGGATCAAATTTCTTCAAGAATTTTAAGTCCAGACTTTGACCAGCATTCATTTTGATTCTGTACGAGCCGTGCCGATTTGGACTTGCTTGTTAGGCTTTGGATCATGATCCTTTTGCATAACCCAGATAACAAGAGACTCTTCAACAACTTTTGATAGACAGCAGGTTTCATGGTTCCATTCATTATGGCAAGGTATCAGATGACATTTTCTCCAATTGCATCCTTAAGATGTTTTTTGGCAAAAGTGAAGTGTGTTCTTTTTGATCAGCAATTTTCACCTTGGAAATCTTCCATGGACGAGATGTCTGTTACTTACTGTTGAAGTCACGAATACAGAGCTTTACTCATGCAAGTCAGGCTTGCAGTGAAGAAGGAGTTCAGGGTTCTTCAGTAAACAGACTGGTCACTGTTTCACGTTTCTACATTTCTGCATAGGCTCTTATTGTGTTTCATTGACGTCCCAAAGCCTAGTAATGACTCTGTAACAATTTCTAGACTGATAGATGTCAATGGCTTTGTTGCTCACTGAGGCATGATGTGTTGCTTTTTGAAATCTTTTGGCCTGATTCAACAGACAAGGCAGTAATCAGACCTGGGAGTGACTGTGGAAACTGTACCAAAAAAACGAGGTCAATTATATTTTCACTGAGGGCGTTGGTTGGGTAGAATTTGTCCCTTAATAAATCACAATCAGTAAAAACCTGAATTTTCTATTCACTCATCTTTTAGTTATCGTTATCTGATATTTAGATTTACTTACTGTTGTGAAACAATTAAGTGTGACAAAGATACAACAAAGAAGAAATCTGTAGTCAGAGAAGTGCAATATTCAAGAGAGAGGCTTTTTTTGTTGTTTTGTTCTTTTTTTACTTGGGATAAAATCTTGATGATTTATGAACAATGCTCTTCTCTCTTGTCAAAACAAACCAGAAAGAAGGCTGCCAATGGGATTTTCCTGGATTTTGAAGACAGACATGGCCCTGCTTTTGAATATTTCCAATTGTGGGTCCAAAGACTTGTTTAATTTAGCATAAGTCATTTTCAATTATGCTTTATTTTTCAGCGAACTTTTTCATCAGCTTTCGTTTACATATGCTTCCCAGTCAAATCCTCCATCCCCCTGAAATGCTCCACTAATCCTACTTCTGGCCGAGGTCAGATGAAGGTTTCCACATGACAACTCCCAGAGGGAATGTCAGACGCCCAAAAGGAAACTTATAAAATCCGTCTCCACTGGCTGGTTGTTTATTTATTTTTTATTTTTTTTTGTATGTGTGCGTGTGCTGCATGTGTGTGTCTGTGCCAAATGTCAAAAATACATCTGCATATAAAATTCCATTTATATACAAACTTTTAGCACTAGATGCCTCACAAAATACAGGCTATGCACAAAGTCTGCCGCGCTGCCCAGCAGTAAAAAGGTTTACAGCAGCGAGTGGAGACACCAGCTGGCCCTTTGCGAGGACTAAACGGTTAAACGTAAGCTGGCCGTTGGAGAGTCTCTGGGGACTCATTCAGAGTCAGTGCGCTACCAAGTTGCTCGTATAGTCGTGCTTCCGTAAACAGCGAGTCACATTGGTCACTGGGAAAACTAAAATACCCTCCCTCCTGAAAATCACCCAAACAAAACACCAAAATAAGATGTGGAGCTGAAACTTCTGAGTGGTCCCCTGGCCTCTGCAGTCCCACGGTGCTGATTGCTATGGACACACAACTACATGGATGCTAATTGTGGGAAATCCCCTTGTTTGGCTCCCAACATGCCCCTTCAAATACCCTCTACAGCAACCTTTGATTTGATGAAACTGGTTTTCCTCAGTTGGATAAAATCACAAAAACATGCTCGAAATGCATGTCCCGGCATGCCGCTTAAGATGCAACGCAGTGGTGATATTTTGAAAATGTTTTATCTCGTTGGTCTTTTCTCTGTAATTTAGACTGATATATTTGATATTTTGGTGGAATAACACTGAAGCTTTGTACAGACCTGCCAACAATCCCGTGGGAGCCAAGTGATGTCAGGATTACTTGTATCAAGTTAGCCTAGGGAATACCACCTGAATTAAAAGCCCTTTGTTGATGAACAGTGCCTTATGAAGTGTTCATACGCACTCATCTTTTCCACTTTATTGTTACAATGCACCTATAAAGTGTAAGCTATGCATTTTACTAGAATTTTATGTGATTGGCCAAGTAGTGGACAATTGTAAAGTGAAAGGAAAAAGATACAAGCAAGGTAATACTATATGGAGTCACCTTTGGTTCCAGTTGCAGCTGCAAGCCTCTTAGGCATGTCTATCAACTTTCCAGATATGAAACAGGATTTCTCATGGCTTTCTTTCTGCAACGCCCTTCTTCTTGTCACTTTTCCTTTAAGGTCACATTTGTGGATTGCATTTGTGGAATAAATGGCTAAGAGACTCTCACACCAGAGCTTCTGATCCTCCTTGCCTGGCCTGTCAGATCAGGTATCTCACTATGTTTGAAGTTGTGCCATCCTCTTTCCAATTTTTGAGTGATCGGTTGAGCAGTGCTCAATTAGATATTGATTTATAACCAAATCCTGTTTTGAAATTTTATGCATCTTTTTCCCTCATCTGTCTGTTGTGTTCTTTTTTCCTTATAAAACACTGCTTGTTCACTAATGTTGTCTAACAAACCGATGAGGCCTTCACATTACAGCTGGTTTTATACTGAGATTAAGTAACACTCAATTAGACATGTCATGATATGTTATGTATCATGATCCATAATATAAACTCTAATAAAGTTTGTCTTTGTAACACCTCAAGATAGAAACAGTGAACATTTCACTGAAACTCTAGTTGAAACTGTGCGCTGTTGACAAACCCCCAACCTCTGGACTTCTCAAGAAATTAACCACAGTAATTTTGTCCCATAAGTGGCTATTGGTTGAAATAAAATGAAAACTCTTTACTCAGAACTCAAGAATTTGGAGGACTCATTTAAGGAGGGGGAATCAAGAAAACCACAGAAACAGAACAGTTTGACAGGGAGCTTTGTTACTTCTCAGACTTTTTCTGGATTTCTGTTTCTATCGAATCGCATTCTCCAATAGTTTTTCCGAAATAGGTTGAGTGAAGCATAGCTTAGGAGGAATGTACCCTCGTCCCCCCTGGGCATTCAGATGTATGCACATGCCTTTGCGTGAACTATGAGTGTGCAGGCTGGGGTAATCATCCCACAGCTCCTATTGGCTCAAAGCAAGAAAAGAAAACATCAAGATTACACTGAGAACCATTTCAAATCGATTAAAATTCCACTTGCTTTCTCTTTTTACCGATTCCCAAAGAGGCCAGCTGGTTTGTATCTGTGTACAGCCCACTGATAAACTCAGGATACCCACTTTACTAAAGCCTGCGCAGAACTTACACTTCAGCACAATGAAACAGAACCCAGCTGCTGCCATGCGTGAGACCTGACATCTAATTGCTAGCGATGGAACAAGCAGCCTCGAGATATGGTTTCTCTGAAAGAGGGGGTGATGTGGGGGCAACAAAATGAGTGACTGACACATCCACTTGGATTCGCTGGAAATGAGGAAGACATTAAGGTTTCTGCTCTTAAATTTCTCCAAACCGCACATAATTGTTTGCAGAGGCTGAATGACATCAGAGAGCTGATTTTGCTAATGAGCTAAAGGAGAAACCAGACTACCAGAAATCATGCATGCAGCCTTTTACACCCGATGACTATGTTTCTGTTCTATTCTGCTTCGTTTTGTTTTGTTTTAATGGCTCCATCAGAAATGATCTCAGTCTGTGCCGGAGTTGCCTCTGCAGACCCTTCGTTTGCATGCAAGGCGTCTTCAGATGTCATCGACATTTTTTCTTTTTTTCTTTTTAAGTGTGATCGCTTTGATATGTTAAAACATCTCACAGTGAAACTGGACGAGACAGTTTCACTAGAAAATAGAGTAAAACAATCTATCTTTAATAACACTTTTCAGATGGCTGAATGTCAACTGTAATTACACCAGATGTAGGACATATGTTTGACTTGCATTCTGCTGCTTTGATTCTGGAAAACATGTGAGCAGCAATGCATTGAAGTAACTTTGGCATGTACTTGTGTTCTTTACAAGCCTCCTTAAGTAAAAGCAGAACTGTACATGAAGATCAATCTATTCAATGAATCCAGCATACTGGAGGATATCGTGTCAAGAGATCCTAATTGTCCCTTTGCAAGAATAATTTGACATTTTGCAAACTTTTGGGCCAAGTTTGATGACAAAATTACAGACGTTCAGGCTTTTATTTTATCATCATGTTTGCAATGGAGTCCAATGTAGGTCATTATTTACAAAATGATCTCTTGAGCACACTATGTTAAACAAAAATTATCACACCACAATGCAATAATTTAATGTTCCAAATGTGTGTCAGTTTGTTTTGTTTTAGAAAACCATCCCAGCTTGGTTTGGAATATTCCTCTTGGAAAATATTTTTGTTTCCCTATAAAGTTTCTCAACATTTTTTGCACTTATTTGTCAGAATGAGAACATTTTACTAAGTTCCTGTATCAAGTTAAAATTTTTATTACTGAGTTAAAGTTCCCAGACAATAATCGGAGTTTCCTGCTGTATGAAGGCTTTCCATGTGTTGCTGCAACGTGCTTGGAGAAAGGAGTTTGCTACTTGTCTGTCTGTAAATTATCTGGGTGCAAAGCCATGGTGCAGAGAGTAAAAAAGCACCAACAAGAAAATTTCACTTTTTAAAACCACAGCTGAAAACATAAGCAACATGTATGCTAAGAAACCAATAGCAGGTTTGCTACTTGAGCAGACGGCCTGACTGATTAACACTATCCTCTTCTTTCGCTATAAAAAGCAAAGGCAAGGCTTGTTTATTCTGCACAACGTACACTTGAAAACTACAGCTAAATTTGCTCTTTATTTTTGCTTAAGTTGATTAAAAATTGTTCTAATCAGCATGTTTTGCCTCCAGCACCAACCTGAGTCATTTAAGAATATGCTAAACTGAGGTCCTATTTGACACGTCATTGCATTCATTAAAAACAATACCACGCATTTGCCCTGAAACTTTGACTTTAAAGTGCAGCAAGATAACACTTTGCATTTTTTTTATAACTCACTCACCAATTATATTCCAGATGCTGAATCCAATCATGTATTTTCTCCCATTTCTTGACACTATAAAACATCTGGTCCGAAAAGGATTTTCAGAAGGTCTCCTTCAGTACATTGCTCCAACACGGGGCAATGATAGCTTTAAGGAAGCCACCATGATGTTCTGACAAGTCACCTATACTGATGACTCAAATCTATCGTTTGTTAAAAAAAATGTTTACCTGACTTGACACTAAAGCTACAGTCTTGCATAAAATCCTACTGTCTATCTGTTAGGCAGTTAGCTTTAGCATCATCCTGCTTCCCTTCTGTTTTTATATGAGTCATTCATAAATAACATTTTCTGCTTCTTGGACAGGACTTCCTTAAAAAAATGGGTTCTTAATTTCAATTAAACTTTCCTGTTTTCTGTCTGGAGTAACTTTACAGAAAATTTTCATTTGTTTAGAATGTGTTTGCAACGTCAAAACAGGAGTTTTCTCGCCCTACATCATGATATGACTGTGGAAGCGATTTTTGCCGTCACACCATATTTACGTATTTTATTTCCAACATTTTCAAATAGTATAGTCACTTTAAAGCAGTAGGAAAACCTTTGAGTTAAGCATAACTTAAAAGAAATAATTCAATATCGTTGTTTTTTGCTGCTGGCATCGTCAGACTAATATTTTCACTGGGATCAGAGTACAGATGGGCACAGTTGCGTTCTGCCTTTGTGTCCTGTTATGATAGGGATTTGCTTCAGCGTGTGCAAACCCTTGAGTTAGAATTTCAAAAGTTATCTGAAAAGAAGTTTTTATGCCTTCTTACGCTGCCTCAGATTTCATGTGCCTATGTAAAAGTTATTTTTATAAAGTGAACACACTGGCAACAGCACATCAATAACATGGCAAAAGTTTACTTTCTTATTGACTTTTGTTTGAAGAAAAGAGGAAGGAGAGATTTGTGGACTTCCTGTTCTGATAAAGGAAGAAAAGCTCTTTTTATATTGAATTTCTCACAAATGTCCAGATTGTTATTGCTATAGTTGTTGCATATTTATAAAAGAAAAAAGTTCTGCTGACTAGAATCTTGTTGCCTAAATTTCTCAGCCTCTCTTTATTCTGAGATGTGGAAGTTGAGTCTTGCACCTTAGTTGGTAACACTTTATTTGAAGGGGTGTGCATAAGACTGACATGACACTATCAAAAACATGAGATAACATCTGTCATGATCATAAAGAAGTCTTTATGAATGTTTATGACAGTTGTCATAAATAATGACACTTTTAATGCAAAGTTGCTCTAAAAGTTGCATTGAAAGTCCATTAAAAATGCCAACTTTGCATTAAATTATCATAATTTACAAAATCCTGCAAAGTTGGCACTTTAAATGGACTTTTAATGCAACTTTTAGAGCAACTTTGCATTAAAAGTGTCATTATTTACCGAATGACACTTCATGACAACTGTCATAAACATCCATAAAGACTTCTTTATGTCCATGACAGGTGCTATGTCATGTTTATGACAGTATCATGTCAGTCTTACACCCCTTCAAATAAAGTGTTACCCATTGAGATAAATATTGACCACATAATGAAGTTATAAATGTGCCACATAGCTGAGACTGATGCATGCATTAATACAAACAGCTATGTCTTCACTGGGAGCTCAAGTGTTATATTTGATGAAGGTAATTTTGATACTCACTGGCACGACTCCATGTCGTCCTCTGACCCCAGATCTCACTGCAAGTTTCTGGATTTCTAAGCGTAGAGAGCAGAGTAAGTCCCAAAAATAACCTGCAGATAGGGATCCTCTGGAGCCTCTCTCTTAATGTCACCGTCATTGCAAAGGGCGGGAAAACCTTTGAACTTAGGCATAAATCCCAAAACATAATTTGCGCTAACTATAATGCAATTCATGCACCCAGTAAAGGTCTCAACTGTAAAAACTGAACCCCACAAAATGCTGCACCATGTCTCTCTGGTGGTGCAACTGATTTAATTGCAAAAATAGATCGACAAAAGGTATTAGGAGTTGAGTTTGCTCAGTAACTCCAATACTGAATCTTGTGGTCTGAAATGTTGGTTAGTCATATTTAAAATAAAATTTTAAAAACTAATAATCAACCAATTATATAATAAAAACAATTAACCTGGTGCAGTATCTTAGTTGTAGCTGGCAGGACTGCTTGCGAAAACTGGAACAATGTTTTAGATTATTAAATTAAATTAGGGCCACATATTTCTCGCATAAAACTTGCGATGGCAATTTCTAATTTCCACTGTATCTAAGAATGTCACAATCCAGGGTGTCAGTAATTGAGTTTTTTCAGAGTCTCCTACGCCATCCGTACTTTATTTACTTGTCTCCTAAATTCCCTTTCTGTAAAATTGCACTAGTGCAAATGTAGAAGAGTTACAGTTTTCCATGAGAAGAAAGGGTGCTGTTACTCACCTTAGGTGACAAGTGTTTTTGGCACTGTTGTAATCCAAACAAGACTGTACAACCTGATGGTTCTGGCTCAGTTAAAGCGGAATCAACATTTTAATCTTTCTCTGGAAAGGGACAAAATACTTTTCACACAGTGTCTAATTCGGTCATCTGTTTTATCTGATACGGCATATCTGCTACAAATCTTAGCTTCGTGAAACTGACAACAGTAATTGGGAAAAGTCATCCAACACTTATTGCTGACATTCTCGTTTTGATTTGGTTTAAAAAGATTTGAGGGGCTAGTGGTAAATCTGACCGCCAAAATTTCAACACTGACAGAAAGTGGGAAAAACTCAAATTCTAGTCACACTAGGCTTTTTGTCTGCCTGACTGAGTTAGAGCTACGCCCAAGTTCCCTCAGATTGCTCTAAAAGCTGTTGATTGAATGAAACGAAGTAGAGCATATAAAACTGAAAATGACAACGATACGTTGACAGGTCTAAGCTTGTCTTGGGCCTTTCTCAATGCTTATCAGTGGCTCTACATTTCAACAAATTATTCTGGGAAGCAGAGGGGGAGCATATCTTACAGATCTGACTCTAGCTTGTATTGTTACCTGACTCAGCCTCTCCCTTCTGTTTCTTTCTCAGTTAACAAAGTTAAATTTCAATAACGTGAAAGGCGTAAAAAGAACTGAAGTTCATGCAGCCTAAATAACACGATGAACATTTCACATGGAACTTTATGGCTTTATATTTGTGCTCATAATGTCATTGATTGCCATCGGGGTTTTGCGGAAAATCTATGAGATCAGAGTTTATGTGCTTAGATGTGATTAAAAGAATATGTATGGACAAGTTTGTGTTCAGTTTTATAATTCCTCTGCATTTAAGGTGTAACTTTGAAGTCTGTTTGGAAAGTTTTGGTCAAATCAAAAGCAGATCATCTTTAAATAATAGTAAACTAATAATGTGGCCTCAAAGTAATCAGAATCAAAAAATTACTTTTTTTTTTTTTTTTTTTTTTTTTAAAATAAAAACAATTTTTTTTTTTCCCCCCCTTTTTTTTTAAAATATTCCACCCT
>NW_015112620.1:108301-189533 GCF_001443285.1 Poecilia latipinna | reverse complement strand
AAAAGGGGGCCTCAAAATAATAAAAATAAAAAAATTTTTTTTTTTTTTTTTTTTTTTTTTGCTAAACTACAACACATTTTACTTTCTCCACTCCTTTCTTTTCAACATATCCAACCTTTTGATTCATTGATGCAGTAAAGTAGAATAATTTCAGTTGTGTAGATTGTTGTTCTAGTATCTCTTCCCAAATGCAAAAAAGAATTTAACAAGTCCTGGTTCCAGTTCCAGTGTTAGACCAGTTTAGATGCCAGAACTTGTTTTTAACTTGTAAAAAAAAAAAAAAAACTACCTATTTAGTTTTCTACATTCAGAGAGCCAACATGGAGCCATGTCAATGAGTCGATTAAAAGTCCTCTTCCAGATTGTGGTATATATCGTAGATTTTTTGTTAATGGTTCCACCTCAGGAAAACAATTTACCTGCCAAAGTCACAAAATATGTCTTGCTATGGACAACATATCCCATCAAATCCAGAGTCAGATTTTCAAATGCTGCTTCAAACAACGGATTTTGTGTGGGAACGTTCTGTACCAGGATAACCAATATTTTTGTTTTCTGATTGAAGCTTAGAGCATTTATGTCACACAAGCCGTTTTGGCCAGGATGCATAAGCCTCAGCTGGTGACAGTGCTTATAAAAAGGGATGCAAACTAAATTTTATACATGTATTAGAATAGCTCTTAGTGCATCAACCTAGATTCACAAAATCATGTAGAATAAAGTAAGCTGCCAGAAGGTAAACAATTTTGTGTTATTTTCATTTTTTACCAGGGTAATTTCAAAAGTATGTCACTGAATTGACTCTGTGTTAATAATACTGATTAGATTATTTATTTCTGTATCTAAATTTGACCTTTTAATCGTGTAACATGCCTTAAGACAACATTTGTTGTGAATTAGAGCCATGAATTAGAGCCTGAATTTGATTTAATCCAAATTTATGTAAATTATCAAAGGCTAAGCTTTGAGAAGACATAAGTTTTAATCATGGCCACAGTCTCGAGAGTTACTCTCCAACCTTTGTCTCTATGAGCAGCAGTCCTCTGGGTGGTGTCTTTGCTGGAGCAAAGAGAAAGAGCTAATGCTACGCAAGCCCTGACCCAAGCTTAGCGCTTGAACCACTTTGGTGGGAAAATAACACAAAAGAGGTGGTTTGTTACTGACTCCAATTTGTTAAAATTGAAAATGCTGAGAAGTTATCTTAGTATGACATCAATCTGTGTTAAATTTGCATTGTTATTTGAATAAAGAACAAAACTACTTTTAGTTTTGATTTGGCTTCTCTGTATTTCTGCTGATCTTGTTTAGCCTGGTGATCCACAGGGCTTCGGATGGAATTTGCTATGTAAGGGGCTCAGCTTTGGTGGCTCTGTAGGAGGAGGAATGATGGGAGTTCAAGACAAACAACCACAGTCAGGTAAGTTCTCATCAGCAGCTCTAAAGTCTTTTATTTACTTGCCCATATAATAGAACACTAAAGAATTAATTTTCTCTGAACTGAATAATCTATTTTTAATAACCTAATTTGTTATAAAAACCAAATGTTCCAGTTGAAAAGATCCACCAGTACTTTTAGCTAGAGCTTTCTGTTCAGATCAAACTTCCACTGGATGAATTAAATATTTAACTTTGGGTTTGGCAGTCTCATCAAAGTTATTATTCTTTCTCCCAGAGATATGCATGTGTGTGTGTGTGTGTGTGTGTGTGTGTGTGTGTATTCTTGTGTGAAAGTGTGAGAATATGCAAAGTCTAGCTGACAAAAGCTATAACAGATGCACATTAGCCCTCGGCAGGCAGATCTCATTGGGTGTCAAGAGTTACTTCTGGCTCTGCAGGAATGAACACATCATCTTGATGGTTGTGTGATATGGTTACAGCCCCGTGGAGCCGAGAGGGGTGTCAGTGTCACACTTTAAACCCGGAATGTTCTCAAACCTGGATCTCATTAGGCCATGCCAATCCTGAACACATCCAGACGGCAGACACAGACCCCCTAACGGATCGGCGCTCACACACAGAGAAAAATATTCCATCAACGATCAAGTAAAACAGCCATGGAGTTGAAAATAGAAACCACTGAATAGATGTTGGATATGGGTTCAAGTGTCTGCTTTCAGAGGGAAAAAAAGAGATTCCAATGAAAACAGATATAAAGACTTGCATGTAGGTCCTAACACACACTGGAGCAATCTCTGACTTCTCTTCCCTCCAAGGAGCTATCTAGTCTTATCACTCTAATTAGAGAAATAGGTGGCCATTTCCTGGGCTTCATGACTCAGTGCTCTCCTCTGCGTCTTTGAGAACACATCCAGCTGTTTCACAAAGCAAGACCGGATCACTTGTAGCCACTTTCCAGAATCGACTCCCGCTCACTCTCTTCTTTGAACTCATTCCCGAACTCATCCATCCTTCTGAGGCCAATACAATCTTGAAGCAAAGAAAAGCAGCTTTTTATGAATTGCCCTATCTTGGCCACCAAACCGCTGCACGTTGGCTGGAAAACCCACATAAACAATACGCTGATGAGTGGGATAGTCTGTCTTAGGTCATGCAAAGAAACTGTCATGCAATTGGAGGAAATATTCCGGTGTGTATGAGAAGGACTGAGGAGAGACATTTAAAAGGCGCCACCAGACTAGGAGGATTGAGAAGAATTATTATTTTTTTTTTATGTTTATGGAAACCCGCCAACATTGAACTAATAAACTCCACTGTGATATAATCTTTAATCCATGTACTGATGTATAATTATCTTAATTATTCCAGACATCATGGCTGCTGTTCATATGCTGATGTAAAACATTTTAGTTTGAACAACTCGTTTCCCATCTACTCCATTTGGGTTTGTGTTCCTCACTTTTACAAACATTCAACAGAGTGACATTGAATGCTCCATTTGTACTGGCTAACTTAAAGAAATATCTTTAGAATCAGTCACATGGGATTGTGCTCACTGGGTCATGTTTGAGTTTTTTGTTTGTTTTTTTTTGTGACCTAAATCTTATAGTCACATTTGAGCTGCAAAGTAATGTTGAAGCAGACTTATTGTAAAATTTTAAAATCTAATGATGACTTCAGCCAGGGATTTCTCTGGAAGACGGGGGAATATGATTAGTTGGACTCAGGAGAAATTTCAGAGAATGTAAGATAATTAGAGTATTATTTATAATACATAGATTAATGGACCAGGGGGGTTGGGTCCTGAAATGGCTAAACCAGATGTTGAACAGCCAGGTGCCGAGGCGTTTAAGTCCCTAGCCTCTTTCACGAGACGGTTCTGTCATAATCTCTCAAAGACAAGCCGCTTTCCTGTGGTTCATTCATAAATCACAAGTAAAGCTGGTGATATCCTGCTCAAACATGAGCCTTCAGAAATCAAACTGGTTGACCCACCCTTGCCACCGCAGTACTTTCACTAAGCACAAAAGCATATTGAAGTGGTGTCTTAATCCTGCCTGGAAGTGTTGTGTTACTCCTTGGCTGGTTAAGAAATCTCCTGATGATGTTTGTAGACGAGGGGATGCAGTCACAGGTAACAGTTAATTGATTTGCCATGTTTTTCCTTTGCGCACAAGCTGATCTCCAGATTGTCTTTGGGAGCCAGAGCAGATAAGTAGGAGAATATTGTACAGGTAAGCTGGCCGCGCTGATATAAATGAATGTAGATCTCCAGGCCACTGTAGAAGTGGTCTGAACCAGGAAGAGACTTAAGGATTTTGAGTTTGAACGACATGCACAGTAAGGAACAAGGTATTGCTGTGCTTCTAAGTATTCATCTAGGAGGAGTCCTGCTGTTTGTCATATACTCCGAAAGTAACAACAGGATTATTTGCACGTGAGCATGAAGTCCTGCAGACACAGCCGCACCCATGGCAGTTTCTGAAGGACTTCATGTAGATTGCAAAAGTGTTGCCAGGTTTCCGATCAGGAAAGATGGCAACGCAACATTACAAGCCCACAGGTCAGGCAAGGTAAGAGTGAAGCTGGTCCATTGTTTTCACTGTCCACACCATATGCAAAAGAAAGTATCACAAACCACTGACATAAAAACATGTACAAATGACGATATGTGCACCTGAAGAAGATTGGAATATTGTGAAAAGGTTCATTTTTTTGTTCCTCATTTTAAAAAGTATAACTTGTACATTACATTGATCCATTACACATAGAGTGAAATCTTCCATGCCTTTATTTCCTGAGATTCTCATGAAAATCTCAGAAAGTTTTCGTCAACATTAATTTGCTTACAGATGCCCACTAAGTATTTGATATACTTCTACCTGAGTCCCCTGTGACAGGAAGCACAGACATTTTTAGCATTAACTAGACTACTTGACTCCAAGGTGTTACTTCCAGGAGGTATTTCAAGTCAGTTGCATTTTTACTTCCTTCATTGAGCCAATGACTTCCTTTAAAATCGAATGCATTTTTAGACTGTGCCACTGTTTCTGTCTGGCAAGCTCCGTTCACACTGTCTGCAACAACCTCACAAAGATGGAGGTGCGTACGACCAGCTGAAGTGGTGTGATGTTGAACACACCCACTTCCTGACAAAGTTAACACCACAATCTGTGTCAAAGGATGCTGTTCACCAAGACATTGGTGGTGATTATAAGTTAAACTTTATTCCAACTTTTTCAGACACGGTTATACCACTGACATCCACTCACCAATAAACAGTTTTCACCACAGTCTCACAGGCGGTAACAATCTGCTGGTCTGTAAATTGTTTACAGCACTCAAAAGAGAACAAGAAGAAGTAAAGATTTGAGTGGGTTCTATTTATTTACCTAAAGAAATCGATGTAATCTTTCTGACCTTGATGTCCCTGAGAGAAAAAATATTGAATTAAGACTGAAAACTGTCGGCCACCCACTTTATTGCTTTAAAACAGTGTTTGCAGATAAAAGTTAACAGGCAGGGGAAAGCGTGTAGGTGGCAGGAAGCTCTTATCTCCAGATCGATTTTGTGAGAGTGGTCATGCATGCACGAGGATCCAAGGTTGATTTTGTAAGTTTAGACCAGCAGTGAGCTTCTGTAAATTAAAGTAGGTTTTCCAGGTTAGCTGTTTTAAAGTGGGGAGAATTAGAAAGTGATTTTTATGAGCCTACTGACATAGAACTGAGACAGTATGAATCTAAGAGGCTTGATTGCTGCATCCAAAAATGCAGCTGGGAGAGTTTCTGTTCCTCTTGTCCTCTGAGAGTAAATATGTGAAGAGATGATGATCTGCATCTGGAGCAACCTCTCCCGAGGAGGAAATCGGCTTCACAAGAATTTACAGACACAAAACGTCAGATAGCCACACCACGATCATAGGGAATATCCATATCTTTTCTCAGGCTTCCTTTGAGCTTGACTACAGTTTCCTACACAGAATCAGTTTTCAGGATAGATCAACACGGATTAGTTTTTACTTTGGGCATCTTTGTTTAGGACTGTCCAGAAACATAGCTGTAAACTACAGTCCCAACAGTGCAGTCTGCAGCTGCTCCGCGTTCATGCCTTCAACATGAAAGCAAGTACAAAGAAGAGGATGAGCTGTAATTAAAAGCGGAGAGGAATGTTTTCTTATCATCACAGACGTGGTCTGGACGTTCTGATTTCAGGACCTTATCAGGGGGAGTAAGCCTGAGGACTGACTGGTGATAGATTGCAGGGGGTCCACAGTGAGCTGGTCTCAGAGAAAAGTTTGGAGAACTTGGCAAACAAAGACCCTTTAGAAGATATTTCAAAGCTCTGTGTTTATGTGTCTCCCTCTTAGGTGTTCAAATCTCTAATGAATGTCTGACAGGCTGAAGCTGTGACATCTGGAGTATTTTAAACTGTGACTGCACTGAGGGGAAGTACTGGTCTGGTTCAAGAGAGAGCCAAAACGAATCCTTAAAAAGTAAAGACAGCAAAATAAAACCATAACGTATATGTTCTCTTTTTAACTAGGAAGTTTGATTGGGAAGTTTTCTGTAGTTTTATAATGGATGCCTACTTTTGAGAGATATGTCTTGCCCAAGCAGATCTTAATAATTCATAGATTTTTGTAGGTTAAATAGGTCACATGTACAGCCGGGACAGTTTGGCGAGAGCTATCACTATCTTGCTAGAATCACACAAGAACAGTGATTTAGGACCCCAAAATAAACCTCCGTTAACCACAATCATATATAGTGTGTCACAAATAGTCCAACAAGGTCAGCATTACATCTACGCCAAAGAGGAACCAGCTAAGCTGAAAGCAGCTATAGTATTACAGCAGTGTGTGTGTGTGGCCATAAACATGTTCTAGTTGGAGACCCATGTTTTCCATCTTCAGGGCTGGCCTATGTCGACTTGCGAAAGTATTTACACTCCGAAATTTTTTCACATTACAACCATAAGCTGCAGTGCTGCATTGAAACTCGCACATAAACTAACATGTCATCTTGAAAAAAATTGCTCTGCACAGAAATAACATGATGGTGGCAACATCATGCTGTAGGGATACTATTCTTCCTCTAGAGGGAAGCTGATTAGTTAAATTCAGAGCAATACTTACTCCAGACCGCAAAGGACTTCAGGCTGGAGTCGAGGTTCACTTTCCAACACTGAACATGCGGCCAGGGCTAGAACGTAATTGTTTATATTGAAGAATCTATTTCAGAATTTTTTACAAAACTTCAAAATAGCTAACACTCTTCAACCAATCTGACTTTGAACTATTTTTCATAGAAAAAAGGACTGTCGTGTGTAAATCAGAGACATACCCCAACCATATGACCTGCTTTTACTGCAGTGAAAGGTTATTGGGTAAACTGTTGATTTAGAGTGTTTAAATACAAACATACACCACCTTTTTTTTTTATTTCCAAAATGTTTTGAAAACCATTTTTCCTTTTCCTTCACTTTACAACTAAGCCCAACTTCTCATAAAACCCATGTAAAATATATTGAAGTTTGTGGTTGTGATTCTAAGAAACATGATAAAGGTCATGGCGCATAAATACTTTTTCTCCTGTTCATGCTAAAAAGTCCTATCTGTCTGTTAGACTATTCATCTGTATTCTCAGACTTCTGTTTCTTCTCTTCAGACTCTGATGTGAGGCCACTGCTTTTGTCACTCCAGGATATTAGACTATAATTCTAATTACTCTTTTTTTTAAGAATCTCCTCCTATGTGCTCTGTTTCACATCCGGGAATGTACGAAGGTGGAAAGCATACATACATGGCCTCGAAAATACTCAGAAAGACAACAAATAGATTCTGAAAAAAGAAATTAATTGAAAAGCAATGGTATGTCTTCAGTGATTATTCGGAGTTCACTCTCGATTATGTCGAGTTCCCATTTTACTGTAAGCCCCTGGCACAAAAATTGAGAAAACAGACCAACAGCATTTCTGAACCAGTACTTGACAGTGAGTTAGCACTAAGTGTTTGTTCTGATGTCCATTCATTCATTGTCTATACCCGCTTGTCCTGGTGGATTGGTTCCTATCTCTGGCTGTTATTAGGCAACAGACAGGGGACTCCGTGGACAGGTCACCAGTTGTGGTGGAAGTATGCTTAAAAAGTTTATCTGTAATGGAAAAATAAGCATTCAGTATTGAAGAAGTGAAGAAGTGTTATGGTTCCACCCGAGCCAGCTCCAGTCAGATTCATCTCCAGTTTCCCCATTTAGCCGTTTTTTGGAACCATCTCAGGAGAGATACAAGCCAAACTTATCCAGGTATCACGCACAAGCGATTTGATTCTCAGCAGGTTGCATTCACTGACTGGTCCATGGATTTGAATCAACAACAGCATCTCAACTACTATTTTCAGTCTGCGATCAGACCGCAGATTTGGTGAGATGACGAATTCCATGTTCAGACCTTCAATTCAAAACCTTTTTATTAGTTGAAGCACATTCAGCATCAACTAGACGGGGGAAATAAACATATATACAGAGAATTAAAATAAAAAGAAAAAAAAAAAAAAACTGGCTCCCCAAGGCTTCAAACGCAAAATAGCATAATCAGAGTGTCGACCAGCTCCTGAGCTCTCATGACGTTCCTGCCCATCTTTGTGCCCACATAGTAAGGAACAAACTGTCAATGGAGAAACACCCAACTTGGCAAGAACTGAACCAGGGATTAGTGAGACTTCACAATGGACAAGCAGCTTCTGACCTTTTAATCATGGGTAGATAACTTTGAGAGAATGTGATTTAATCAAGGGGACAATGTGTTCTCAGAGCAGCAAAGAGAAAGTTACTAAGGTATCAGTTTAATTTGTGTTTTGAGCTTCCAAAGTGTTTTAAGTTGATGTTTTTTGAGTGTTGTGTGACTTCGTGGGTGTGTTCAGAACACTTTAAGAAGACTATGAAGTGCTTAAAGTACATGAGAATCTGATGTAGAGAGTTTATTGCAGCAAGAAATGAAGCTCAGGACTCAGAAAAACTGCTTCAACCATCTTTGTTAAAAGGTTGTCCATTTCCCCATTCCATCACAGGGCAACACAGACACACAGAACTTGTTCTGCGTATTCTTTAAATATTCGTTTTCATTAAGTTTTCTGCTGATGTATTTACGGACTGTGTTGTCAGTAACTGTCAAAGCAGTCCGCACATTTTATCAGCCCAGAAAGCAGCCAGTTGACTCTGTCATGATGCTGGCTGTGGGTGAAAAGCATGGGAGATATTGAAATTCAGATAAGGTGTGACCATAATACAAAACAATGAAAATCCTTTGTTTAGGTACTGTTCAGTCTCAAAGAAGACAGATTATCCCTCAGTTGAAACTAGGTAAAATCCCAACAAACCAGTTCAGGAGAAGGAAACCACTGTTTTAATAAGGCATTGCTGCGGTGTAATGTGTCAGAAAAGCATCCGGATTTCAGAGCAGGATTCCCAACTGAGAAAACACTCAGCGTAAGGAACGTTGTTTAAGTCACAGCTGTTTCACATTTATGTATTTATATACAGGATCATGTTGAATGATGAGGGCACCATGTGTATCCTAAGGAAACTGAGTTTAGAAATCTGAAGCAAGTTATAAAAAAGAAATACTTTTTTTTTTTTGGGCTTCTCCAGCATTACTGTCACCTCTCACCTGTTTTACTTTGTCCTGATGAATCTTGTTCAGAGCTGACAGGCAAAGTTTCACAGGTGAACCAAGGAGGCGTGTCAAAACATGCCAAAATCTTGCTGACGGGTTGTGGGAATTTGGATTTCAAAATGGCCGTGTAATTGTTGCCAAAAAAATTATATGTTTCTTATATAAGCTTGCATGCAATAAATATAAAGAAAGGAAGGAGAAAATGTTGCTTTTAACAGGGAGGGTTGCTGAGCTGTTTGTGTTTTTTCCAGCTTTAATGAAAGTCTGTTCCCTTTAGAAAACGCTGTATTAAAAAAAAAGAAAAAGCATACTTAATTATGTGTTATCCAAGTATAAACAGCTGTCAGTTTTATCTCTGATTTTAGATCTTCATTTGGACAGATCTTCATCTGTGCTATTTAGTAAGCATGGTTTAAACAAAGACTATCAAAGGCTATGTGGGACCCTGGAATGAATTTGATTTATGGAAGCCTTCCCACTAACTTCAAGCACCATTAGTCAACAAATATCTCATTGACATCATCTATGTTCAGACTTTTATTATAGATCTTACAGAACCATTGATAAAGTTCACTAGGCAAAGCAATATATACCATCCCAACAGCTTTAACTGAAGGAACAGAGATAAGGTGTATCACTTGTACACAAAACAGCATTTGAAAACCTGACTTGTGCCACAATTTAATTCTATAGGTTCTGGAGCCGCTCGGTTCACTTTGAGCCTGCTCTGGATTTAAAATGAGAGAAGCTTTAATTTCTTCTGCCAAGACGTGCTCTTATCTCGGGAGGAAGTCTCACTTGATATGAAGATGTCTGCCAGTCAGTGTTGCCCTTTATCGTCTGTTCCTGTTTGGCAGCAGGTGAGTAATATCTTTTCAGCTTTCACATCATATATATAGGTCACACACACCTACAAGTGCCGCATGAAAGAGTCCAGAAAAAACAAGTGGCATTAAAGTCTAAGGAAGCAAAAGCTGCTTGTGAAGTCCAGTATAATGCAACACTGAGTGAGAGCTAGTCTGAGGGAACGTAAGGGGGAGAGACTGTTTGAGTTAAGACCAACCCCCAGAGCCGTTGCATGTTTCAACTGAAGACTTCACTCCCTCTGCCTTGTCAGTTTGACGGTGACTAACTTGCTGCACATGTTTGGATTCTCTTGAGTGAAATTGTCAGATGAATGGCAGGATAAGCTCAGCACGACATCGCTTCCCAGGTAATATTTACGGCAATGCTTTTCCAGTTGGATTAAATATGTTAAAGGCTTTATTGTCGAAAACATTTACTTTAGATATCTTTGTTGTAGATGCATGCTGTTTATAGAACGAGTTAAGTGGAAGAAAGCTATGGTTATTCTGTGAGCATAAGTTTTGGTATGAGTATATAGAAATGTATTGTAATACTTTTGCATGTGAAGGGCAACATCTATTTCACTAAAGTAAGTTAATAATAGGGTCAATTAAAACACGAATATTACATTTTAGTTACACTATAAAGCAAAAGTTCAAAAAACCATTATATATTTTCAGTGCTGTAAAGTCTTTAGAGACACATTCACTTTCTATAGTTATTTTTGGTACACAAACAAATCATTTAATGATTAAATGTTTAAATTTTAATCACTGATGAAAATCTAGTCTGTTTTCTTGGATTTTTTTTTCAATGGCAAATTTACAGCATTTTTCCAGTACACTGCATGATAAAGTAGTCAGATTGGAAAATAGGATATTAACTTTTTATAAAAACCAAGAGAAATGCAACAGTGACTACAAATGATAGTTAAACTCATTTTGAATTAACTTTAAATAGTTTTAGAAATCTTTTGATTCTCTCTTAAAAGCCTATTTTTGTGTCATACGTTTGTTTTTTCTGCAACACGAGAACCAGCTGCAAATGTTATAGATTATATGTTGAAGTGGTTTCTGTCTAACAATTTTACTGGGGCACACAAACCTCAACCATAGCTGAAATGATTATAGCAATAGTTGTACATCATCTTTTTTATCTTTTAATATGAAAATATACCTTATTAAACCAAATAGAGTTCACATCTCATCTGCTTATGAATTCATATGCAATGTAATTTAATGTTTTGCTTACGGTGACATATTTACATGTTCCTCTTTTTTTTTTTTTCAAAATGCATGTGTCTTTGACTCAGCTTTGTAAACTTTTATGAGTTAATGATTTAGTCCCACTACATTGAACTTTTTTTATGTTTCCATAGTAATTGGAGCCCACAGCCAACCAGAGCTCAAGAGCACCGTCTGCTGGCCGTAAAGAAAACATCTGCATCATTTTCATCAAACTTCTCCATTTACTGAAGGCTCTTCCTGTTAATTTGATGTTTCCTGCTCTTGCTGTCAGCTGCATGTCAACGGAATGACTTCTTAATCCCAGCTGCAAGAAGAGAAGGTAAAAAGCAGCGTCCTACATGGGTGCGTCATGTTCTGACCTTGAAGGTGCTAACGCCACAATGATGGCCTCCACCTCCTCACCTTCCTCTTCTGCCAGCTACTTTGAGTTCTTCTGGGATTACCACAATAAGTCTGTCATTTGTAAGCATTACAACTACACCGGCAAGCTCAAGAATCGTCAGGATCTGAAACCTGAGAGCATTGTATTCCTGGTGGTGTGTCTCCTCATCATCCTGGAGAATGCAGTGGTGCTCATTGCCATTTGGAAGAACAAGAAGTTCCACCTGCCCATGTACTACCTGCTGGGAAACTTGACTCTGTCAGACCTGCTGGCGGGTATCACCTACATGGCCAACATCCTGATGTCAGGACACAATACTTTGAAACTGACACCGTTGTTATGGTTCCTCAGGGAAGGAGGGGTCTTCATCACTCTGGCCGCATCCATCATTAGCCTGCTGGCCATTGCAATTGAACGTCACGTCACTATGGTGACAATGCGTCCATACCACGGTGCAAAACGGGGTCGGATGATTGCACTGATTGGTGGAAGTTGGGCCCTGTCAGCATTACTGGGGATTCTCCCTATTTTGGGATGGAACTGCATACACAGATTGGACCAATGTTCAACAGTGCTCCCACTTTACGCCAAAAGCTACATCCTTTTCAGTGTGTCTGTGTTCAGCACGGTGCTTTTGTCCATTGTGGTCCTCTATGCTCGGGTTTTCCGTATTGTCCGCACCAACACGAGGCGGCAGCGGCTGAGCCTGAAATCCAGCATGAGAAACAGCCTCGCCAGGGTGACGCAGAAGTATATCGCCCTCCTCAAGACTGTCACCATTGTGGTGGGAGTCTTCATTGCTTGTTGGCTGCCTCTCTTCATCCTCCTTCTCTTGGACTTTTTCTGCCCCACGGGCCAGTGCCAGATGCTCAAAAAGGCAGACTACTTCCTGGGAGTAGCCATCCTCAATTCATTCCTCAACCCAATCATCTATACTTTGACCAGCAAGGACATGAGGAGAGCCATTCTGAGGCTACTGTGTCAGTCGTGTCTGATGACCAAAGATGGACAGGTCAAGAAGATTGGGATGCCATTTATAGAATGCAGTTTCAGCAAAACTGAGGTGCCTTCTCAAAAACTGGACCATGGACTGGATACAACCATTTCCTCGGGGAATGCAATAACCTCTCCATCCACGATTAAATCTCTTTATCCTAAACTTTTTAAGTCATAAAGACTGAAACTCTTGGATGCAGAGTCCAAAAGACTGTGAAAGAACCCCACACTGCACAAAGAAAATATTCCAATAATGGAAAGAAAGAGGTCAGTGGGGTAAACCTGAAAACTGAATAGTTGGAATGAACTACAAATGGAGGCACAGAAAGAAGACATTAAGACTTTATCCTCCAAGCAGAATTTAGCTTAAAAGACTGAAAAGACAACATTTCCTTCTGTCTAAGCAATGTTAAAGTGCGGTTGAAGGTGGATTGAGTAAATTAAATTAACTAACTTTATAAACCATGTTAAAAATGTCCGTGGATATAGTTCTTGGAGTTTAACACCTCCTCTTTCACTAGTAAAAAGGGGTTTGGTCAAATTGATAGCCTACACATACCAAAGATTATAAAACAGTCATAAAATAAAACTGGTATTATTCTCTGTATTTGAATTCTTAAGGACTTTTTAAGACAGCACTCGCAGTCTATGACGCCTGATTTTGCTGATGCTTGGGCTTCCGCTGGTTCGGAAACCCGAGGCGCATCAATTTTGCTCAGATAAGATTCTTTTGCAAACACTTGCCTGTCTGTGTTGCATAAAGAGTTAAGAGAAGTCTGAGAGATAACAGGAAAGAGGTGTCTCACTTCTCAGTGAGACTGAGAAGTGAGATACACACAATGCAGTGGAGAACGTTGCGGTCTTATTGAGGGAGAAAGGTGCAAACCAAAAGCCCCCCCCCATAACATTTTGAAATGACTGAGTGCTAAAGTCTGATGGAGAAATAGTTGGTCTTTGGGTGGGTGTGCTATTCTTGTAAAATGTCACCCAATCACCCTCAGTTCAACTGCTACACTGAAAGAAAAAGAGAAATGAACATGGCAAAAAGTCAATACACCTGTACTATGACTAGTGTGCACTTGTAAAAATATTATTGCTTTTTTTTCTGTTGCTACATGCTGACAGCTTAACCATGACTGAACCTGAATCAGCTGGCTGGTGAGTGAGCACATCATGATCTGTAAATGGTTTATTTTTTTAATCAGGTGCGTCAGAACTTTATTTGACAAAAGTGTGTGCTCGTTTAATTATTTAGGGTGTGGACATATTCACTCTCAGATCCCTTATTTTACTGTTCACCTGGAACATTTCTGCTTCTAATGTGAGGTATGCTTTTTTTAGAATAAAACCAGCCTGAGAACCACTTTTGTAGCTTGAATGATGAATGTTATTTTTTTTATATACTGAGATCTGTGTGGTGGACTTTCTGGGTTTCAGAACACATTTTTGTAACATCTGTACTATAAATTATACCTTTTTTGTAACAGTCTAAATCCAACATAACCTTTCTTTTCATAAAAGAAATAATAATAAAAATGTATTTTAAGCGATGCCAAAGAGTTTGTGATCTATTTTCATTCTCCGTAACAGATCTAAATGAGGCTGGGTGTATTTTGTCTCGAGCAACTGAAATTGTAAGTACCACAGGAAGTCAGCCCCCCGTCTCACATCTGTTAATGACATTGGGCAGCACACATCAAGGTCTGCTGGTCTCAGACTGGCTTGAACACAATACAACACTTCTCTTATGAAACAGTGAACTTTGTTATTCTGCTTTTTCTTGAAAAAAGCATAGGTAAAATTTACTATCACCTTACATTAATGTCAGTAATTTCTACATTTGTGATGAAGAAAACGCTATAGTAGAAATATACATCCTGATGCACTGAAAATCCTTTGTAACTTAAAAATCTGGCATTTCACCCATAAAGGTTACCACACGTTTCACACATTGGGAGAATGTGAAATGAGTGAATCTTTCCAATTTTTAGGTTTCATCTAAGAAGGAAGTGTTTTTATTGTTCAGTGTTTCCACAGACCAGTCACAAAGTAAATGTAAAATTCACTTAACAAAAACAAAATAACTTTAACTTAAACATTTGCTTTGTTGACATGAACAAAGTCCTGCAAGAAGGGATCTCTAACAAACCACTTAAGACCTTCACAGAACGGCACTTTTTATACAAAGGGATTGGCTTTCTCTACAAATCAGATGATTTGTTTGAGGGCACATGGTTGAAAAGATTTTATTTAGGGGTAAGAAACTGAAGTTTAGTTGAAGATTTGCAGTGTTGTTGTATGATAAAGAGGGCAGATCTTCATTTTATGACGAATCTTTCTTTGCACACTAATCTCCAGATGGTCCACAACATCCACTTTGTTTGCCAAAAATTGCACATTGCCTTTTGTGGTCAAAGAGATGGTTTGAATTTCCTCCTACTCTCTATCCTCTGATGAATCCAAATGAATTCAACCCTTCCCCAGACTGTAAAACTACAAAAATAGCTTCCCTCCCACATCAAAATTATGCCCTACTTTTTGTTTGTTTACGACATTGAAGTTTGAGGTTGTAACATGACATGGCATAGTGCAGAAGCTATCATTTCGTGTTCAATGCGAACAAAATGAAAGAAACGGTTATACAAACAGGTAAATGGCAGTGAAACTGCATTTCTTGTTTAAGTCTACTGAGGAGAGTGGGATTTCTTCTGTCCTCAGTAGAGTTTGCAGCAACAGAGACAGTGAATTGGAAATATGAACAGGCTCATAAAGAAGGCTGGTTCTGTTCTTGGGTCTGCACTGCAGCCTGAGGAGATGATTGTGCAAAAAAGGCTGCTTTATGAAATTAAGATCATAATGGACAACCCCTAAAATCCTTTTCACAAGACAGCTACAAGGTGTTTTCAGGAAGAGACGACTCGTTCAGATCTCTAGAATATCGTTTCTGTTAAAAGAGTTATCTTATCACAATCTGTAACAACTCTGAAGGAACTTAGTACATTAAATTTCCCTGTGTGATTAACAAAGGGCTTTTAAATCAAACTGAGCTCAACAGATACATTAAGGCATACATAGATTCGCAAGACCCTGCAGTTTTCCCCATGTGTTGTGACCTAAAGATATTGTTGTCTAGAAACTTGGCTCTGTTACAATGAAGCACCTTTGTTTTGATATGATTTGCACCAGCGCAGATGTTCTCCCAGATGTTGACTGTATCCACCAGAAACGTACCTACTGATAGAGGTCAAGCAGTCAGGACTTCCTTCCTGCTGTTGAAATCATACAATAAACTGCGTTGGTCGGTAAAAGCCGTAGGTCATTTGTCAGTGTTGACAAGGGACACATGCTTTGTCCACTGAGACATCTAACGTGACACACCTCATGTTAGAGCAGCAACTCGTAGGACCTACAAACTCTAAATGTTAAGCTTTGGCGCCACCTATTGCTTGAAAAGGAAATGTTGCTCCACGAGACCTTATTGACCTGAACTAGATTATATATTTTGAAAGAGGGACGAACTGATGCGTCAGCACCAGCCTGGGGCAAACTGACTTCTTTCATGCTGCGACACTGGGAGATGTTCACAAACATATTTACTGTAAAGAAAAACACCTGAGAGGCACGTTTGAGGTAAACAATTCTTACATAACAGAAACGGTGTGTGTTATGAAATTAGCTATTTATTCCAAATATTGTTTAGTTGGGTTATTGACGCAATTAATTTCTTGTTAGAACTGCAGAGTTTGCTTTGCCATACATTTGCTATATACATTTGTTTTTCATTGTTAATTTTCTTGAATCAATCAATAACAGTGTGTTTTCTACAACTGGATGGGATTCCATCAACTCCCAAATCTCTGTACTGCAGAGTTTATTTTACATTGAACAGTAAAGTTGAATGGGCTGCATGTCTTGGCACTGCTTATAGTTCTGGCTTGCTTTTCCGTCATTCTGAGAATCTCTTCGCAATAAAAGCCCCCGGGGTTGTGACGCGCTCGCTCTCCTTTACACGTCAACGGAGGCGGTCCTCGCGCGCTGGGGGAAGCTTTTATTGTGAAGGCCCACGGGAGGCTCGGCACAATGCTTAGTCACGGTGAGTTACAGCTTCCCCACCCCTCCTCCTTCCGATGTGGCCACAGATCAGTACCATGATGGAGGAATTGAGCCAGACTACGTGAGTTTCCTTTCTTTATGAGAAATATATCGTCTCAGTGACAGTTGATACTTTTATGGATCGCTTTGATAAACGAGCAGGTGGTTCGTAGCAGAAATAGTTTGAGGCATGGTTTTGTTAGCATGTTTGTGCGGCTGTTGTCGCCTTACAGCCTTCTATTATTAGGGTCCTCTATGGGTCCCGGTGTCAGCTCTATTTCCCATTTTCTTTAATTTATTGTCCGTGATGTCGCGTTTTATCGCGACACTGGCGTCCCTTGCAAACTCCCAGCCGACTGTGTCGCGCCTGTTTCGGGTTTTCCACGGCAGCTCCCTGTGATATTTGGGTGAAAACAAACCAGGAGATGGTGACCTTTTTCAGTGCCAGGAGCGAAGCGGGGGTGAGCGGCGATTTGTGTGAAGGAGGGCAGGTAGATGGCGCGGAAATCTAATTCCGTTCGGGCTTATGTAAGGACTAGCTCCACTTCTGGGTCATGTTTTGGTACATCCAGTTCCACTGTTGGCTCGGGGAGAACTTCACGATGACTCACTGAGCGGGAACGCTCTTCTGTGGGTTATACAATGCTCAGTCGTGTGTGTTTGTTTCTCTTTCGGCTCGTCACTATAAGCTCGAGAGAAACGCAGGTGGTGGGTCGTTTCCTGCTGAAAAGCACTCGTTTGATTCAGCTCTGCAGGGGCTACGGGGTCAAAGTTGAAACTCATGATCATCACACATTTAGTTATGGACTTTGACTCTGTCATTCCTACGGAACAAAATGCTTTAATCTAGTCTCCCAGAGTGTAACAGGGTTGCTTTGTGTTAAGTTTCATCCAGCTTCCGATCGGCTCTGGCCAACATCCTGGTTCCTGCTGATGTAAATAAACCCCACAGCAAGATGCTGCCAGCACCACCATGATTCAGCATTTCGCAGCTCAATCTAAGTGCTTTTATGGCTTTTAGTTTACAGCTCCTCTGTGTCAACTCTGTTTGCATTGTGTTGGAGCAGAACTTTTATTTATGCAGATTTATTAAGCCTGTCACAATAACACATTTTGCTAGACAATAAATTGTCCCAGAAGTTATCGGGTCAAGTTAACGATGCTGCTGTTTTGAGTCCAATTTCAAGTAACATAATAAGACAAATATGGACTCTCACAGATCATTTTTACACTGGAACTGGAAGAAATTTTAAATATCCAAAATAAATAAAGAAAAACACCTGAAATAACATATTAAGTGGATTCTGAAGTCTCGGTATACAAATTGGCCTTAAAAATAGTTGAGACCAGGTTGAAGCATTTTGTTGTCCAGTCTCTATAGGAAGAGGCGCGTGAGAAAAACAATGGCTTATTGCAATAGGCTTAATAGTGATCAAAATTTCTAACCTGTTAAAGTTGGAGATTGATTTGTTCATCAAGCCTGGCTGGAACTGCAAATGGAGACTTTGCATATTAAACATTAAAGACTCTCTGCTTGCTTCGCTCTAGTTGGGTGGTTCTGATGAGACTAATTTTCTCTTAGTAAAACTGAGGTAAAATATTTGTAGCCATTCCTCAACGCTTGTACTTTTCCCTTGTGAAACTATTAGTAAAGCATGAGAGATTGTCAGCAGATCCAGGGTCATGCATGAGAAGCCCATTTGTCATTCAGAAGTTTTTGTGCCTTGCACACAGGGAGACAGAGCGAGGCAGCAGGAGTTGAGCAACATGTTCTGCTCTGAAAATGTTTTACTCAGAACTTTGCAGGGGGAAAAGCTCTGCGGTAAATCTGAATCACAGCACGCTTCATATTACAGCTTTCTAACTGGCTGACTAACTTATGACAGGCCCTGCGTTGACCTTGCCGCACGTCATTAATTGTTGGCGGCAGAAGCTGCTCAGAGAAAACAAGCTGATCTGTGAAAAGTGCATAGACATGCAGCTTATGGATACCTGTGTGCAACGGTGCCGTGTTGTATAACTGAACTCTCACTGCCTCATTGTTGCTTTGATTCTTCCTTTTCAGCGATCACCAGACTGTTGCTGTTAGTTCACTATATTGCATGCAGGTCATGATCTGGAAGGAAGAAGTTAGAATCACACAGTGGTGCGAGGCGATGATTTAAATGAATCTCTTCACAGCTCAAACCCTCGCCTGTTAACTTCCACGAGTTTCATTTTTCATTCACTTTTAAAGCTGATTTCAACCAACGTTTTCCACCCAACCAATCAGCAGGGTACACCCACTACCATAGGTCATGGTTGAATTGTTACAATGTGTGAATTAAGCTTTGTTGGGGTTGTTAAACGTCCTTTCAGACATCATTGTGGTTGTGTTTTTGTGCGAAACGTTCCTTCTGTGCCAGCCCCAGATAGACGGGTCACAGGACAGAGTAAAAACCGAGTCATGCTGACCGGCTGGACTAAAGCCCAGTTTAACCCGAGCAGGACTCCCCTCTTCCTCCTCATACTCTGTTTGCAGTCATAGGGCTATCGCAGCTGGATAGTTTTGTTTCCAATTAATATTTTTCTTTTTTTTTTTTTTTTCTTTTTTTTATTGTTGTGTTGGTGCTTGAGTCAGTGGGTGAATCCAGTTATTTATAAACTTTGTGATTGTTTTAGGACAGACTTGTTAATTATAAATTAAGGTCGGTGTTTACACAAAGTTTGTCACAGAAAAGTCTTCCTAAACCTTTGAATCTTTTCTGATTTTGTTATGTTTAGTTTATTGACATTTTGTGTGATAGCTCAACACAAAGTAGGTAAAAATATGTCAAGCACAGTCAGATTGAATAGTAAATTGCTATGAACATAATTTTTCACGTCTTTTCACTCATTATAAAGTGGAATTAGGTCTACAGTTTTATAACATAGCCATGCGACAAAGCCCCTCCGAGAACAGCTGGATTTAAACTGATATTACCAATTAGGTGATGTCTAAAGGCAACTGTTTGTCTTAATTTTATTTGGGGGTGTCAAAGTTAACGGGGCTGGATATGAAAGCATGTCACACTTGTCCAATTTTTTTCCATATGAATGAATTAGAAAGCCTCCACTCATTTGTTTAAATCTCGTCTTCTTCTCTTCTCAGTTGAATTCCAGAATTGGGCAACTCCAAGGAAAAGCAGCGCTGTCAGCTGTCCCTACTCAGGTCCAAGGGACACCAAGTGACCCGTGTAACACATTTGGCATCTGACCCATTTGTTGCTGTTCAGGGTCAACAACCCAACTGCCTAATCTCACTATCTGCCTCGTCTTCTCTCATCCAAGTGTTAATATCTTGATTTTTATATATATATATATATATTTTTTTTTTCCCTTTGAAAGTGGGCCGCCCCCTCCTTTTTTTTTTTTTTTTGCCTTTAAGGAATGACTAAGAAGTTTATAATGAGCTCTGTGAGAAGTGGAAAGAAAAGCATCAGTGCAGCCAAAACTAACAGTTGAACTGAACGGGATCACTCTGAGTCATAGTACCAAGTTATCTGCAAAGTTACAAGAAGATTTCTTCATTTGAAAAACTTTTACCATGTTGGAGCTCTGCATAACCCCATATCTAGCACTGAGGAAAAACTTGGATCCAAATATCGTGATGACTTAATGAACGATTGAAAGACTTTTCTCTGGGGGGAAAAAAAAGAAAATCAGGCAAATCTGGTCCCGTTTTCTGTCGTCGCCGTCTCGCCCCCTGCCTTTTAAATCCTTTCTTTATTTTTACCCGTGTCTGCATGAGGTGCAGGGATGCCGCATCACGTCGACCGCAGTTCATGAGAGAGAGGTTTACGGTGGAGCAGAGTGGGAAGACAGGAAATGACAGAGTGCCTGACAGAATGCAAGGCGCTGGTGACTCCATCCACGCGCAACGGTCACCGCGTCTTCAGCTACACGTTGGAGAGCCACACCTCGGCCGCCTTCGCCATCATGAACGAGCTGCGCCTGGAGAAGCAGCTGTGCGACGTCACCCTGCGCGTGCGCTACAAGGACCTGGAGGCGGTGGACTTCGTGGCTCACAAGGTGGTGCTGGCCTCGTCGTCGCCCGTCTTCCGCGCCATGTTCACCAACGGCCTGAAGGAGTGCGGCATGGAGCTGGTCCCCATTGAAGGGATTCATCCCAGAGTAAGCCAGAGTTTAATAGCACTGCTCTCTGTTTCAGCATTAACCGGTCACATTTGCAGTAACAACATAGGGGTTTTATGATAAATGCTGTGGTAAAAGCACATCAACTATCCCACTTAGTTGGTTTGACTCTGAGGTTTCAGCGTGTGAATTATCTCTCTTGACTGATCTACAGATAACATCAGATGGTAACACTGTGTGTCACATGGCGGTTAGTCTATAGAAAGAATGTAGGTCTGATCAGATGAGGTAAACATAGAAGCTAAAAAGTAAAAAGTCAGCTTTTGTTTCACCTAGAGGTATACTAAGTTAGCATTGCATAAGTCTTATCTGAATGAGTCATAAAACCACTTTAACTTTTCCTCATTTTGTCACATAAGGTCCACAAACCTCAGTGTACTTTATGTGAGAGACCAATGGAAAGTAGAAAATAGTTTTGAGCAAAATGATTTCAATGTTTTTTACAATTAAACATCTTACAAATGCAGAGTGCATTTGTATTCAGCCATCATACATCAATCCTTTGGAGAACCATCTTTCACTAGAGCTACACTAGCAGGTCTTTGGGGTATGTCTGTGCCAGTTTTGTACCTCTGTAGATGGAAATATTTGCCTGTTCTTCTGTGGAAAACATCTGTGAACAGATCAGTTTTTGCTCTGTTACTTGGTCTTCACAAGGCTGTTTAAATCCAGAACAGCTGGATTTATACTGAGACTTACTCTATTTACCACCCAGCAGAGGTCTAAAAGAAATAGGTTACTCTTGAGTTTATTTACGGGTATCTGATTACTGTGGGTTGCATGATGCACTTTGTAACACTTTTATTTGTAAAAAATACAAAACTAGGGCTGATACTTTAACTTAATAATTTGGAAAATTACATATGCAAGTTTTAATGCAATTAATGGCTTTATATACAAAGGTTGCAGACAGAACTTTTGTATCCACATGTTTTTAGTCACCTTAAATCTGACACACAAGCAGCATCCACAAACACAAAACTTTTTTTTCTTTCCCAAAAACAAATTCACTTGTGCTTTAAAAAACAATCTGATAGGACACCGGAAAAGACTACCGTTGTGCTAAAATTAATTGGCCTACCACAGAAGCTACTCAAACCTGAAATCCAATCTCAATGCAAAACATGTTGCAGCAAGCACTGACGTCCCCAATGCTAATGTCAATTTCCGCATTTCAAAAGAAGTATATTTTCAAACAATGTACTGGAAAGCTGCATGGTCATTACAGCATTTTTACACATTAACCTAAACAATAAATTTAAAATCAATAAATATCTTTGTTGTTGAACTTGTATATCTATTTATTCAATAAATAAAACTTTTTTTTTTAATTGAAAACATTGCTTATTTTGTTGAACACGTGGGTTTCTATTAGAATCTTATTGCAATTGTTATTTACGGACCCTGAAATTAACTCTGAACTTTTAATCAACTCCCACCACAAATAAAAACATGTATCTATTTTCTTCTGAATCACATTTCCATACTATATGTGTGGGGCTGTCACAAAAGGAATCCAAATAGTTTGTGGTTGCAGAGATCAGTGGGTGAGAATAGTTTTTTTTTCGAGGCACTGTACATGTGGTGGCTCACATACAAACAAGGGCACTGTGTGTGACTCATCAAAGCTAATCTCTGTTCCCCCGTTGGCAGAAATGAAAGGATTTAAGCAGCTTTATTTTTCATTTCTTTTCCCTTCTTTGACCCTAACCCTGCCCCACTTCCCCGCTCAGGTTATGGACCGATTGATTGAGTTTGCCTACACTGCCAGCATCTCTGTGGGGGAGAAGTGCGTCATCCATGTGATGAACGGCGCCGTCATGTATCAGATAGACAGTGTGGTCAAGGCCTGCTGCGACTTCCTCGTCCAGCAGCTCGACCCCAGCAACGCCATCGGCATCGCCAGCTTTGCTGAGCAGATCGGTTGCACGGAGCTCCACCAGAAGGCCAGAGAATACATCTACATGAACTTCAGCCAGGTACGGCCAGAAGAGGGATATTTCAGAAACAAAACCAAGGAGGTTCCCTTTCGGAACTGAAACATAGATGAAATGAAGAACTGCTGAGGTTAAAGTTTAATACACCTACTTAGGATAAGCTTCGTACTGAAATGGTGGAAGTGCTGTGTGGTAAACAAGTTCGTACAGCTTTCAGTTTGTCCATAATTTCTGTTTGAGTGCCTGCACACCTGCATATTCTGAGAATGCACTGAGTCATGATTTTCCTTAACAGGGTTTACTTGAGGTTGGAGCACCACTTATTGCAAAAGACCTGTTTACGCTTGAAAATAAAGGAAACAAGAGTGCACTTTTAGGGTGCATTTACACCAGACTTGTTGACTCTGCTTTAATCGAGCTCAAGTTCATTTTCCTAGAAAGTGCAATTCGTTTGGAGAGGTGTGAATGCACAGTCGAACTGTGACGCAGACCTAAAAAAGCTAACTCTGGTCCACCTACAAACTTAAGTCTAAGTTCAGTTTAAGTGAACTCTGGTGCGGTTCGAATGCTTATGTGGATCGAAGACCGCTCCAAAAGCAGAAAGCAAACTGTGGCGCACAACATTTTGGGCAAATAGAACGAAAACAAACACGAGAGTCTTAAAACTAAAGGGTGAAATGGCTCATGGTCTTTTACCAAAGGGAAATTCTACAACTGCTAAAATCTACCAATACTCCTTTTTTGTTTACATTTTGTGAAGAAGGAAGTTGCGTCAGTTTCTTGTTCGGAGGTTTTTGTGACGTTTTCTTCAGTGGTTCTTGATGCAGCGCCACCAAAGTTGAGGGCGTTTTGTTTCGAGTTTGTTAAACATGGGCCCCACTCGAACCAAGTCTACCGGACTGTCGGGTGTGAAAACACTCTTGGTGTTTTTTCAGAGAGATACAGCTCATGTTTCAACTATCTCTGCATTGCTTTGTGTCTGATTTGCCAAAGGCAATGGGGTGTCATGAAAGAATACTTCATCAAGTCTTAATATGTCAGTACTTAAATTACAAAGACATTCCTGCAAGCACTGGTATGACAAAAATAATGTATTTCCACTTCCTCTCCCAGGTTGCAACCCAGGAGGAGTTTTTCAACTTGTCCCAGTGCCAGCTGGTCAACCTCATCAGCCGCGATGAGCTCAACGTGCGTTGCGAGTCCGAGGTCTTCCAGGCATGCGTGGCCTGGGTCCGCTACGACCAGGAGAACCGGCGACCGTACGTCCAGGCCTTACTCCAGGCTGTCCGCTGCCATTCCCTCACTCCCAACTTCCTGCAGGCGCAGCTCCAGTCTTTGGACTGGGACCCTCAGTGTAAAGACTACTTAGCTCAGATCTTCCAGGACCTCACACTCCACAAACCCACCAAAGCCGTTCCTTGCCGAACTCCCAAGGTACCGCAGCTCATCTACACCGCAGGGGGATATTTCCGCCAGTCTCTGAGCTACCTGGAGGCCTACAACCCCTGTACAGGTGCCTGGCTTAGGCTGGCTGACCTGCAGGTTCCCCGCAGTGGGCTGGCAGCCTGCGTCATCAGCGGACTCTTCTACGCCGTCGGCGGCAGAAACAACGCCCCTGACGGGAACATGGACTCCAACGCGTTGGACTGCTACAACCCTATGAACAACTGCTGGCACCCGTGTGCGCCAATGAGTGTTCCAAGGAACCGAATTGGGGTCGGCGTCATCGATGGCATGATTTATGCGGTTGGCGGTTCACATGGGTGCATCCATCACAACAGCGTGGAAAGGTAAGTAAGCTGAGCTTGGCCGATTGAAGTTGATACCAACAGGTGCAATTTGCTTTACAAGTGTCTTTTGATGTGAAGCTTCCTGGCCCAATGGGATTTAATGTCATTATGTTTGAGTTTCTGTGGGTTGCCTCTGCCCAGAACCTGATATTAATAGCATGGACTTAAGTTTTTGGTATGTAGTCTGCATACATACTAACTGTAAGTAAAAGAAACTTCCTGGAATTTATCTGGTGATGTTTCACTTCCTGTAATTTTTTTTTTTTTTTTTTTTTTTTTTGCTCAAGACTATTTATATGTCTTACTTCTGCAACACTGAATAGTGTTGCTACGTATTTTCTTTAATGCAGTATTTTGCAAGTTGACACATTATTTAAAAAGAAAAAAAAAAGAGTAATGTTGTTTTTCTCGTTTTCTTCGCTTGAGGCAAAAACACCTGCACTGAGATTACATTACCAGAGCCCGAAAAACCCAGCTACAATCCTGTCCTGCAGACATTACTCCAACCTTTTGATGAAAAGTCTTTCAAAATTACTCAACTGAACATTTTCACACAGTGTCACATTATACATTACAGCTACACACTCATGTTTATTTATGGGAATTTTATATGTCAGAGCAACATAAAGTATCATGTAATTATAAAATAGAAAAGAATGGTACATGGTGCTGAATAAACAGAGCAGTCATGAATGGCAGCCTGCTCAAAGCTGCAGCGTAGGGCTGCATCATATTAGGAAAACATGTGACGTGCTATAATTTTTGGTGAGTGTCACATTAATGATATATTTTCCATTAAATAATCAAACAGCAAGTTGTCTGTCCAGCTGCTGGAAAGACATATTGTTGAGATATTTCCATCTCAACAAGGTTTTATTGAAAACATTGCTTTTTGTCTGTTCCCTCGACAAAGCAGTAACTAAGTTATTTCTTAATAAATTTACCACTTCTTCACCTCTGGAAACTTTAAAGTTTCATTAAACAACAAGTATCACTGAATGTATTACAGAAGTAGAGTTCCCGAATGTATGGTACTAAAACTATCTGATAACCATGATTGTAGATTAGTCAGCTCTTCACAATAATAAATTTACTATAATTTACCTATAAGCAAGACAGTGTAAACACAGAGCCAGAGCTACAACAGAATAGTTTACAAAAAAGTATATATGGTTTGTCATTTACAAAAAGTGTGCATATATTTTTTGCTGGTCTATCACATAAAATCCCAACACAAAAAAAAGAGAAAAGTCTGTGGTTGTAACTTGATATGGTATGAAAAAAATTCATGTGCATGACTAGATCTACAAGGCACTTTTGTTCCTAAATTTATTTCTGCTTCTTTCATGAACAATAGTTCAGTTTGTGAATGGTCCATTATGACAGAAAAACAGAAATCAAACTTTTAACTCAGTTTTGTCTCACTGTAAGTGTCTGTTGTCGGTATTTTAGCTGGAATGTGACCCAGAAGCAGCTGTGGACATGTGGTACAATCTTTAACCTCGTTAAGTTAAATATTCAACAGTGGATTTCAAATATAGCTGGGTTTAAGGATGAAATAGATCCAAACTCTGGCAATAATCCAAACATAATTCACAGGAAGCCAGTATTGCTTTGAAAGAGGAACATGCCCAACCTGTCTTAATTGCTAGGTAGGGACATTTGTGGAACAAACATGTTCATTCCACCGAACTGCCAGTGATGGGGGGGGGGAAGGAATCTGTGCCCAAAACGATGCACATTCTGCTTCATCTTCATTCTTTACATTAAATTGTTAGGAGGAAAGAATAGTTATGTCTTAGAATTTTGAGCTCTTTTCTGAGAAAGAGCAGAAAACTATATATAAAAACAGCACTGGAATTTCAATTGTTTACTGAAATAAAGTATGTTCACTTTTTGTGACTTCTCAGAAATCTCAGTGCACAAACAGTTTGCCCGAGTTACAACGGCAACGCCAAACACAGTCATGTGTTCACAGGTATGATCCGGAGCGGGACCAGTGGCAGCTGGTGGCCCCAATGTTAACGCGGCGTATTGGTGTGGGTGTCGCCGTGATCAACCGACTGCTTTACGCCGTCGGGGGTTTCGACGGCGCCAACCGGCTCAGCTCCTGTGAGTGCTACTATCCAGAGAAGGACGAGTGGAGGACCATGGCCCCCATGAACACTGTGCGGTCTGGAGCTGGTAAGGAAGGAGGAGGAGGGGAAAAACTGCTTTGTAGCTTTGCTTTGTGAACTGGGAGTCTGGAAAGTTACTCAACTGGTTGTGCAATTTTCCCCACTTTGTTTTTAAAGTCTAGAAACATCTGCCTGTCCAGCACCTTTGGTCTATGCTAACATAAACATGACTGGGGTGTTTGATTCAGACCAGAATGAGGCTGGTGATGCAGCACATTAAACTTTCCTGTCAGACTAAGTTCCTTCTTGAAATGTATTTTTAGTCTTGAAGTCAGACCAGTTCAGTGTCACCTCTGCTTTGAGCAGTGGAAACTGGCTGTGTCCATTCCTACAGGGCCTGGCATCACTTTTGAGTTTCATGAAGAATCCACACGTTATCTACTGAACTTATACCTTTAGAAAACAGATTTTAACATGCAGTTATGTTGAGATATTTACCTTTCATATAAAAGTGAAGCATAAACGGTGCTATTTGACTGTTTATATTTTAGATAATGTAATTTAAACTGATAAGAAATTATCTCTTTTTCTCTTTTAGGTGTGTGTGTGCTGGGTAATGAAATTTTTGTGATGGGTGGATACGACGGCACCAACCAGCTGAACACAGTGGAGCGCTACGACGTGGAAACGGATACGTGGAGCTCTGCCGCCTCCATGAGGCACAGGCGCAGTGCGCTGGGAGTCACTGCTTTACACGGACGCATTTATGTGTTAGGTGAGTTGAGGCTTGACCAAAGATTAATATCAGCCTGGAGCATATTATAGAAATAACATTGTTAAGACAATAATTATTATTATTATTATTAAAATTTTGTTTACATGGACCGTGACTCCTTAAAATGTGAGCAAAACTTTAACAGAATCCTCCAAAACGTTGTTGGATATTGCAATATAGCCTCAAGAAAAAAGTGCGTAACTGTGAAGTAGAAGCAAAAAAAATAAATAAATATTATTTTAATCTGAAGAGAGGTGGGTATATTTGTAGACAATCTTTGTAGGACAATCGTTTAGCTCCATCAGGCTTACAATAAACTGTGGCCATCTTTCCTGTCCTGGCAAAAGAAAAACTTCCCCGCGGCATGATCCGGTCATCACCGTGATTCACAGTGTATTAAGGCGATCTGCCAATTTAATTTTACTGAACCAATCTTCCAAAATTAAGGACGCACCAGATTACACCTAATCTGGTGCGTCCTTAAATTTGGAGTAAAGGGGGAAGAATACGAATGAATGGCTCAGCTAAAGTCACAATAAAATAGATTAATCTTGTGGTTGTTAGGTGAAAACATTGGAAAAAAAAAAAAAAAAACAAGTGTTTTGGTCTAAAGTATTACACACTAGAGTCTTAAATCATTTTGTAATAAACTCAAACTAAAACACCAACATCATCTTTACAGGAGGCTACGACGGCAACACTTTCCTGGACAGTGTGGAGAGCTATGACCCAGAGACAGACAGCTGGTCGGAGGTCACCCACATGACATCGGGGCGGAGCGGCGTGGGCGTGGCCGTCACCATGGAGCCGTGCCAAAAGGGTCTGTCTCGGAGTCAGAAGACCGAGAGCTTCGAAGGCTCGATCGTCCAGTCCGTCAGCTCCGATTTTAGCCAGTGTGAACCGTTTAGCTAAGGCACATGAATGTTTCCACACGCCCTCATACGTTGTTGAGCCGCCCTAATGTTTAGCTCTGCTCTGTATAAAGTAAGGGCAGACGTGTGCGGAACACCACATCCTGCCTCATTGACTTAAGGTGAATCAACACGAGTCGTATCTTATTGTCCGTGCGCTGCTGATTCTCTTCTGTAAGGTGGAAATTAGCAGCACTGAGCACATGACCCCTCAGTGCATCTGTTCTACAGCCAACAGACCATTTTCAACCAGAAAAGGGCTGGAAATTGAAATGTATTTTATTGGCTCAAAAAACTCATCAGGTCATTTTTTTTAACTGATTGAATCTGATAGGGAAACTACAATAGGACTAAAAGTAGCAGGCCGTAGTATTTAAAGTGCCATTACAGTGCCTGGGGGGGGCTTTGTTATTACTATAGTTAGTATAACGTGTCCTTGGAAAGGAGCATACCTCTTAACATGAAGTCCATGCATGACAATGGGCCTCATGCAAGAATGTTTTAGAGCTTTCCACAAAACATTTATGACTTTTTTTTTCATTCCCAATATTTGATTAAGAAGTTGCCGTTTCCAGACGGAAATGCAAAATCTGCATCGGGTGTAGCAGAAACATTTGGATCAGCTGGCAAACAGTAACTTCTAGTGGTTTTACTCTGCTGTAAGTAAAGAATTCTGTTTACTAGCTCCCCTGCTTGTAAAGATGTGTAAAAAGTCTTTAAATAAATTCATGCTTTATTATAGCAGCACATTAAAGATGTTCTAAAAACACAACATTTGCATAACGTACAAAAAACACATTAAGAATGTAATTTACACTGCAGAAACTCCCTGCCAAATATGTGTAGCTAAAGAATTTGTTTTAATCATTCTTTTTTAGGTTGATCTTAGTTTATAAAAACTTGTGATTATTAATTTGAGCTGTACCAGAGGCGCAAGTGTTTTAGTCAATACCAGTATAAGAATTCCCATTTGTTTTGCCACAATTCCCAGTGAGCAGAGTAAAAAAAAAAAAAAAAACACTCCTGAAACACTGACAATAAGCTGAATTTCTTTTAAAATCAATCAGTTTTTAGATTATGCCGTTGGAATAAAAGAGGAATTTATTCAAAAGCTTTTCCCACATTTCTAATTTTGATGCCCCAAAAGTTCCCCTGTCTTTGTCTGCACAGTGGGACTAAGGAACACCAGCTGCTCCTTAGCCATTAAACTCAGTTAATAAAAACAAGAAGCGGCATCACCATAGGAACAGTTCAACATCACCAATATGAGTCTCATTTTTTCTTTGCTGTCAGTTCAAACAGGAATCCAATATCAATGCCTTAATAAAAGCAGGACAGTTGGATTAGACTGTTGGTATTGTATCTGGGAATACATCAACAGGCTACTAAACACCGTAAGTTACACTCATCTTGTTACAACGACGACCTTCAGGGGAAACCAGAATCCCGGCACTCGCATGACTGTTACTTTGACACCTTCCTCCTGCCTGCACACCTTTTGCAGCCTAAATCACACATCAGCAGCACTTTCGCTTTTCCTCTCAAGGCCCTGCAACAACTGCTTTGAAATGATCATGAACTAAACTGACGCAATCCATGGATGCTGTTCCAGTCCTGGTTATGAGACTCTCCACTGAGCGGGCAGTTTCTGCGTGTGATGGCTAAAATGTGCAACGTAACCAGCTGGGGCTGTAATTGACACTATCCACTTTAATTCTATAATGTTTTTCCGTGGAGCTGGTGGATTGTATAGTTTGTCTTTCCTTTTATGTAGCTGTAAATTCTCAGTTAATATCAACCTGGTGAATCTCACTCAGGAGAAGTTCTTGCATGGAGCCCATTGTCTCAGTTTGATGCTGGTTCAGAAAAATCAGGGCGGTGAAGAAACTGTACAGCAGCAAATGCGGCCTTTTCTCTGTCGAGCCACTGGCAGGGTGATAAAATGTGAAATTTCAGAGAGGACTCGGGAACGACTGTTGCGTAAACCGTGATTAGATTAAAAAGAAAGTCCTGACTTTGATTTGGGAAAAACGGAAAGAAAAGAAGAAAAAAAAACCATAGCATTTTGAAAGCCTGGATTCAAACATTTTGATGAATGTGTTTTTTATATGTTGAAAACAAGAAACACTAACCACTGACGGGACTGAAAAACCTCCTCTGCAGACATCACAAACGGAAGCGCCTATGTTTGAGCACTGCTGTGGACCTGTTGTATACTAATGACAAGGACTTGCTCCAAGAAGCGTATTTGTAACAGCTATCTAAGCTATGGACATTTTTTTTTTTTTTAGAAATGTTTTGTACATTGAAAATCTGAATCGCTTTGTACAGAATTCCAGAGTTGATATGTTTTTATTTATTTGTTCAGATCCTATTCTTTGATTTTCTGCTTGCTTTTCAACTGACATCAGCTTTGTATTAAATCAGACTCTTGATGTAGTATTTTGAATAACTAGCATGTATTGTAACTCAGTGGGGATGTCTGTTAGTGCTAAGTTTGGGTGTTCAAAAAAAAATCTTCACATTGAAAGGGACTGCTTTTTGTTGTCCACTCAGTAGTTTGAATTCAAATTAGGATATTCATCTGCTTTGTAAGTTTCTTTTTCTGCCAAAACACCCATAAATATATTTCTTGTACTGCTGCGCTCCTTATTTGTCTTTTTTCCTGGTGCTTGAGATCACTTATACCACATAATATAAAGCTAATTATTTAAGAAGTTTACCAAAAATTACTCCAGAAAAGTTTGTAATGTATATGCTCTTACTTTTTTTGTTGTTTTACATTTTACAATTCAGATCCAAGAAGCAATTCTGCAGTTTTCCAAGAAAGGTTAATGCTATATTACAACAAACACTAAAGGGGATGAAACGTTTTTTTTTTTTTTACTTATGTTGGATGGTTAAAATGCTTAAGTGAATTGACGTTTGCAATGCCAAATGTACATTTACGTGCAATGAAAACATCATCTGGAATGATGACTCCTAAATCCTGTCTGACTTCAAAGTAAGACATGAGTTTGAAGCAGCAGGAGACACTAGAGGGGGCCAAATCTCTTTGAAACAGAGCCAACTCTTTTCTTTTTAATTTAAACGTAGATACAAATATAGACTACTATTGTTGGAAAATAGGTGTTTATCTTCTATTTAATGTGACTTAGTCAATGTTCACTTGAACGCAACGTGCTGTAAAATCGACCACCCATGATCGCTAGGAAAAAAAAGCTTCCTGCCCAAATCTGGCAGGTGGAAACTGTAGACCATTATTACATAATCCAAAAGGAAGCATCCCACACTCTGTGCATTCACAAGAGTCTTAGGCTGTAATCTCACCAAATAAAGGAGCCCGGAGCAATGCATCCTTGTAGAAGTAGCTACTCGACGGAAATGGTGGTATGAATTATTTGCAAGGTATATACAAATGACAAGACAATGAAGAGGAAGAGCTTGAAACAGAAGCAAGAGCTGTTCATGCTGTGTTCAGTGTAACAAGGATCTGGGAATTGTAATATCAGCCAACCTTGTTTCAAATTCAAACTGCAGTGGAATTTATTAAGTTCACAGTGACTGTGTTACCTTGGCAATATGTGTATTTATTTTATTTTATTTTATTTTACTTCCCAATACTTTGGCAGCATATTATTTACTGCAGCTATCACTAAGTTTTATGTGAAAGGAAGCCCTTCACATAAAAGGGCTGCCTTTGAAGTCATGACCAATAAAAACTTCAGACTTTAACTCGTGGAATCTGCCCCCTAATTCCAACATCAAAGAAACAACCGAAACAGTCCACGCAACTATGTGGATATGATAGTACGGTGAACAATTAAAATTAACTGATGTGCTAGTTGTTATTAAAAGCTGAAGAAACTAGCATGCTTCACAGATCACAAAGTGTGTTTCAAAGAGTATTCGTTGTGGACAGGAATGTCTGGAGAAAAATATATTAAGACAAAGGCTGGGAGGTCAGGGAATGAACCTGAACTAAGTCAGTGGATGTGGCAGAAAAAGAAAGGTTTGTGTTGCCTTTTCTATAAAGCTCAAAAGTTTCAGCAGTGTTTTAAAGAATCTGTTCTGACTGTAGAGTAGTCCATGGGGTTGAACAGTTACAAGTAAGCTATTGATATTTTCAGTCACACTTACACCAAAGAAAACAAAAAATCACATAACAAATGTAAAAATGTGTTTAACAGTGTAGGAAGTGTGTAGCGATTCAAATTGAGATTATTCAACACGTTTTAGATTTTAATTAGTTCAGATTAATGATTTTAATCTGATCAGTAAACAGATGCAAAGTAAAACTTTACTGTTGACTGATTCGACACGAATTCAATCTCCGCACTGAATTGGATTTTAACATTAACTTTATTATATTTCTCTTTAAAAATTAAGACTATTTTTCCCATTAAACAAATGTACGTCTTTTTTTTTAACACAACACTAAAGTGTTGGGAAGGAAGAGTGGGGTTTCAGGAGACTATCACATAAGCTGCAGCTAGTGAGAAGTCACGCACATCAAGCAAAACTGGCCTGGAGGAAACAAAAAGTCTGTTTCCGGTCTAGATCTTATCTTTCAGGTGTGTTGATGTGGGAGTTTTAGCGAACTGGAGTTTACTTTGAAAGTCTGACCGGAACTCTCCTGTGACTTCTCCCTCACTTCACACCGGTGCTCTCCCATGAGGTGATGGAAAAAATAAAAAATCAAGCGCTCCAACTATCACCGGACACCGACGGGGAGTATACTCTCCGGACGCAGGTAAGGCGGACTCACTTGGCTGAGTCACCGTTTGCTTTTACTTTACTTTGTGAACCCATAACGCGAAACTAATGTGAAAACTTTAGAAATAACGCAGCTCGGGTTACGTTACGAGCTCCCGTTAATAGCCCCTTAGGGTGAATTGCTGAATAACTCATCGAAAGACAGCTTGTATCTACTGTTAATGGGATTGGATAAAATGTACTGCCATAGGTGCATTATCTTTATTAACATCACTGGGGACTTGTAAACACATTTAAACCAAATTCCTTATGACATATTTGACTGTCTCCTATTTGAGGGCTGTTCTTGTCTGACTAGTTTTTCCATTTTATGTCAACATTCATTCAGTCATTATAAGCAAGGTGTGGAGGTAGGCACACCTTGCCTACCCTATAAACGTATAAACGTTCAGATTTCAGCATTATGAGATATGAGAATGCTTGTTTCAATAGGTTGCAGCATTTATTTATGATCTGTCAACTAAATGGAGTGCTACTGTCAAAATATTTATCACCCATTCCCAGCTCTGTATGTGGCAATATCTACATCTAAATATGAAAACAGCATTAGAAAAAAAAATAAATTCTGTTGTGTTTTTTTTTTTTTTTTTTTTTTTTTTTTGGTTTTGTTGTGCCAAGCCTAAGATTGCCACTGGCCCCCTTTGAAAAACTTTCTAGCAGATGAAACTGTCTTGGCAGATGGTATTAATTTAAAGCCATGTTGACCTCCACTGTCCTTCCATCACCAGAGCGCAGCAGCATGATCCCAGTGGGTGAATTCAAAAGCCTCGGGATTGAGCAGAACTCCCAGTTCCGGGTGCTGAAACCATGGTGGGACGTTCTGTCAGAGTACCTGTGCGTTGCAATGCTCATGATTGGTGTCTTTGGCTGCACTCTGCAGGTGAGGTATCTGCCATCATGAAAGATATTTTACTGCATGTTACCTAATTTCTACAACTTAACATTCCTGGGGAGGTTAATTATTAGCTTCTTTTGCCGTGTTGTTGCACCCCGGAATGACATATCACAATATTAAATTCCCCACACACCCTTTTTTTCTGGCTCAGTGCAAAGCATAAAACATATGTACAGTTTGAAACACACCAAGAATAACTTAGCAACTCTGTTCTAATAAGCTACAGACATACAAATTGACTTAAAGATCTGTTTATAACCTAAGTCATCTTTTATTATCTCACAGTCACACTAAATACTTAAGAAAAATCCAGCCTTTAATCGTAGTGCAATCGTAGTGCATCCCACTGGATAAACATCCAGTGGGAAATAATAAAAAAAAAAAAATCATGTTAAGACAAAATTGCTTGTGGCACAATTGACACCCCAAACAATCCTTTCGAACAGTGCGGGGTTGCCAGGAAAGAAACTCTATCTTACCATTACACTCTTCAGGGATCTTAACTGGAACCATGCGCTTTGGTCAGATGACAGAAAGTATGGTGGAGGTTCTATGATGCCGTGGGCCTGTTAATCCTCAGAAGATCCTGGATAGATTGCTAAAGAGACTTTTTTTATATATAGTGACTTACATTGTGTTACATATGTTTATTTAATTGCCCTAATTTTGTAGAAATAAGTTTTAATGTGGACATTAAAAAGTTTTATTTATTTTTTATTTTTTTTTGTGGAAGAAAAAAGTCAGGATTGCTCTTGATTGATTTTTAAAAGCAATAAAATTGTTAAAACATCCAGGGGTGGGGGTGGTTATTTTTTCTATGTACTATATGTGTATGTTGATCAAAAGATAACGGTTAAAACTCCTACAAGAGCAGGGCCTCGTGAATATTTATAAATCATACAGAAGTTTGCATGTTTGCTGCAGTTAAAAGAAAGGAAGTGCAGAAAACCAGAATCCCAACACTTAAACTGTGAAAATGTGGTTTATTTCACATTATTAATAATTTGGGGGTTTTATCAGAATGCATTGCCACACATTATTTATTTGAAGTCTTTATGCTTTCGTTTCTAGCTAATTTACATAAAAATTTTCTATTTAATTTCCACAGCTAACCCAGGACAAGATCGCATGTCTGCCCAGCCATATCACCAGCCCAAAGAATGAGGCAGTAGACTGCAACTACATCATTGACTACAGCAATAACAACAGTGACAGCTCCATCGTCACAGAGCTGTTCGGTCGCAAGAATAACCTGGACATTCACCAATACTTGTTTGTTAACCACTATTGCTATGAGAGGTTTGTGCACTGGTATGCGAAGTACTTCCCATACCTTGTGGTGATCCACTCTATGATCTTCATGGTAGCAAGCAGCTTCTGGTTCAAATTCCCTGGGACATCTTCTAAAATTGACCTTTTTGTCAACATTCTGGGGAAGTGCTTTGACTCACCCTGGACCACGAGGGCCCTGAGTGAAGTTTCAGAGGAAAGAGGAGAGGAGAAGCTGGTCAGTTTGAGGAGGAGCACCATGTCGAAGGATTTCAAAGACCACAGGGCAGACGAGGAGGAGAATATAGGACTTCTTCGCTCCACCTCTGTCAAGTCTAATTCGGAAAAGAAAGTCCAGGACCCCCAGCCTACTCCTTCTGTGTTGGACAAAAAGGAGGGAGAGCAGGCCAAAGCTCTCTTTGAAAAGGTGAAGAAGTTTCGAACCCATGTAGAGGAGGCAGACATCTTGTACCTTATGTATGTGCTACAAACATCTCTCAAAGTCTTCAAGTTCCTTATTATCATTGTATACACTGCAGTCCTGGTACAAAATATTGAAGTAATTGTGCGCTGTGATGTTCCTCCTGACCTGACTGGGTTTCATGTCTTTTGCTGTACCCACACCAAAGCCCATCTTTTCTCCAAGCTTGCTTACTGCTACTTCTGCTTCGTAGGAGTGTATGGACTTATGTGCATCTACACCCTATATTGGGTGTTCCACCGACCTTTGAAGGAGTACTCCTTTGAGCACGTCAGACTGGAAACGGGTGTGATTGACATACCGGATGTAAAGAACGACTTTGCTTTCTTGTTTCATCTGGTGGACCAGTATGATGCTCTGTATCCTAAAAGGTTTGCCGTCTTTCTTTCTGAGGTAAGCGAGAGTCACCTCCATCAACTCAACCTGAACTACGAGTGGACCAACAGGAAGCTGCGCGCCCACCTTTCTAAGAACTCCAAAGATAACTTGGAACTCTGTCTTATGGGACTCCCAGGCCTTCCAGACACTGTCTTTGAAATCACAGAAATTGAATCACTCAGACTGGAGCAAGTTAAAAATGTTACAATTCCAGCTGGTGTGGCAAAGCTGGATTCTTTGCAGGAGTTGTCTTTGATCTACTGTCCAGCTAAGCTGCAACTGCTTGCCCTGAACCACCTTAAAGAACAATTAAAGGTTCTACGTCTTGCTTTTGAAAGTTCAGAGGAGATCCCTTTGTGGATGTATACCCTACATTCTCTGGAGGAGTTATATCTGACTGGTCCTTTAACTAATGAGGTGTCGAAAAGTGGCAACTTGGAATCTTTGCGAGATCTCAGTAATTTGAGACTCCTCAGTCTACGGTCCAACCTACGAAAAATACCACCCAGTGTTGGTGACCTGGCGTCACAGTTGAAGGCATTGTGCATCCACAACGAAGGGGTCAAGCTCCAGGCATTTAGCACCCTGAAGAAGCTAACAAACTTGGTTTCATTAGAGCTTTCAGGCTGTGAGCTGGAGCGGATCCCAAGCGCTGTTTTCAGCCTGAACAATCTACAGGAGCTAGACCTGAAGGAAAATAAGCTTTGCACTGTGGAAGAGATCCTGAGTCTGCAGCATTGCCGGCGTTTGGTGACGCTCCGTCTGTGGCACAATAAAATCACGTACATTCCTGATCACATCGCTAAGCTGCACACACTGGAGACGCTGGACATAAGCTGGAACAAGTTGAAAAAGCTTCCGTCTCGGCTGTTCTACTGCACCCGGCTACGGCACCTCGACATCTCCCACAATCAGATCACATCCATTCCTTCAGAAGTGAACATACTATCGGGTCTTCAGTTCTTTTCTGCTGCCTTTAACTCTCTAGAGTCTCTGCCAGAGGAGCTCTTCTCCTGTAAACGAATAAAAACTCTGGTTCTGAGTAACAACTGTCTTTCGTATCTTAGCCCGAAAGTGGGCAACCTGGCCCAGCTTGTGCGACTGGATATTAAGGGAAATCGGTTGGACTCACTGCCTTTGGAGATAGGGGAGTGTTCTCTTCTGAGATGCACTGGACTGATAGTAGAGGACAGCCTGTTCGACTTGCTGCCATCAGACTTACGAAAGAAGCTGAGTCAAGGCCGAGACTGAAAGCTGAGGATAGTCGCAAACGAAGAAAATCATGGTGGCCAGTTGTGTTCTGGCTTGCTTTGAGGAAAGAGTTTTGATTGTGGACAAACATGTGTATTACATGTGTGTTTTAGAAAAACACATATGCAAGTGTCTACTTTTATTAAAATATCTTTTTTACAGAGCTTGTTTCTTGTTTGATTTTGTTTTTTTGGGATGGTTGGGTGGTGTGTGGGCGAGAGGGAGGCTGGCCCAGCTCAAACAATAGTTCTCAAAAGGTTTACAAGGTTTACCTTATTTTGCACAAAATAAGGACTCAGACAGACCTATGTTGTTTTTGACTGGGGAGGTTTGTGCTGTATCCTGCAGAACAGGTTTTTACTACCCAGAGAGGAGTGTCCTTCTCTGTGTCGAGTCATGTTGCCCTCATTTAGGAGACACAGAGAAAAGGTTGATCTTTGAGACAAACACCAATACACTTAAGTTTTAATTTAATCATATATTATTTCTTTAATTGTAGGTAAGTGTTGTTGCATTAGAAAGACTATTCTGACTGTTACTAATCTGAAGATCATAATACTAAAAGATTAAATACAAAGTTTTTTTTTATTACATTCTTTCTCCATTAATTAATCCATGATTTTCCCTCTAAGCGTATTGAAGGTCAAACTCAGCAACCTGAAAAACAGTGAATTTTTCTGCTTCTGCTTTGTACCTTCAAGTCTATTATTCGTGTTCTGGCTTGCAGAGCATGACTAGAAAACAAGATCCTTGCAGTCAAATGAACAGAAATACCTCTGCTGTAAAATGCAAGGTAAGGTAATTTTAGTTATGTAGCACATTTTCAGCAGCAAGGCAATTCAAAATGCTTTACATGAATTTAAAGGAAATACAAACTAAATAACAAACCAAAGGAAAGAAGAAGAAAAATAATCTAATGTAACACTGACCCGCCCTCATGGCATTATATCATAGATGGTTATCTGGGTGTATCTGAGGAGTTTTGGAGTAGTTTGAACAACAGTAGCTGCACAGTATGTGCCAAATGCCACCATACCAGGTAAATCATTACCGTGTCTTTTCTGTTGTCATTAAGGGGGTGACGAAGTGTGTCACCAGTATTAGAAAGTTGTGGAAACGTTTCAAGCAGTTTTAGATTAAAAATCTATTTCCACATCTCACAGGGAACTGTTCATTCTATAATCCACAAAATAAATATTCCATAACTTCAAACTACAAACGCATGAGCACTCACTTAAACTGATAGGTCTAGAAAGGTGATTTAAAGCTAGGAATACAACACAATTCCCCCCCGATTTTATCATCTGGTCAGATGAGACAAAAACGCTTTAGTCTACATGTCAGACTGTCTGTCAGAAAACCAGAACTGCCTATCACCCTAAATACTCTGTTCCCCACAATAAAACATGATGGTGGCAACATCATGCTGTGGAGATGCTGTTCTTCTGTGGGGTTGACAAAGCTGGTCAGATCTGAGGGGGAAAATGAATGGAGCTAAAAACAGTGGAATTCTGGGAGAAAATATGTTAGAGACTGAAGCACAGTTTTTAGTTTCATTTTCCACAGAAGTCTAAGCACTAGGTGGTTTTGACAGTCATGTTTTTGACATGCCCATTCTTGTAACCCTTCTTAGGATCTAGAAGCAGGATTTCTTTAATAAGCTTAATTTGCTTTACAAAAAATAAGAAAATGTACCTTATAAGTGTAGATGTTAACTTTTCACCGTTACCTGCAGAACATGCCAACAATTTGACTCTGGAAGTATTTGCACACACAGCACACCCACCTTCAAACCAGTTGAGCAACTGAGCTCTACCCAGTGTCTGGTTGAGTGTCTCAATCTGACTCTTTCACTAATCAAGTTAAATGTATTTGTATTGCACAAAAAACAGCAACCAATTAATAAACAAGCAGTACACATTGAATTTTGTCAAATGCCACCATCAAAGTCATTAAGACTAATCATCAAATATACAAATATATTGATCACTGTTCCAGTTATGAATCAAATGCAATTCTAAACAGCTTTAGATTTGATCTAAAGGAGCTCATCGTTTCAGCTGTTTTATGGCGCATACAAATTAAATGCTGTTTCTCAATGTGTGGGTGCCTTTCTACCATTAGCACTCAGAAATATTACAATTTTAGCTGGTTTAGTTATAAACTTCAAGTCATCAGAAGTTGAAGAATTAGAAATGCCTTTATACCACTTGAGTTTGATTTATTCTACCATGTAATCATTTTAATTCAGATTTTTAAGCAATAGACCAATACGAAATAGCACAAAACTGTGAGGTGATGCAAACCTGAAAATCGTGGTGTACATTTGTATTCCGTTCTCCTGAGTCAATGCGTTGTAGTTACCGTTCACTGCAGTTACAGCTGCAGGTCTGAATACTTTTGGAAGGCGCTGTAAGTGACCTGTGAATACGGACTTCAACACAAAGAACACAGCAGCACAGTACCTGAACTGTATCTGCTCTCTCTTGTGGTGAAGAAGGAGGCGCACAGGCAAACAAAATAGCCATTGTGCCGTGAGAGTCCTGAGAACAAACAGCAGCAAACTGTGCCTCGGTTACCTAGGGTCTGTAACAAAAACAGGGCTCTCATTCATTTTTAGCTGCAGAGCAGTTATCTTTGTGACCTTTAACAGGGTTTTCTGATTCTGTGCATTCCATTTTGGACTTTTCAGCTTCGTCATTGAGGAAGTGTTAAAACACAAAAAATATTTAAAAAGAAAAAGAATATGGATCAAAACCTCTGATTATCTGGGTGCTCGCAGATACAAGAAAGACACTAAAGAATCTGTTTTGTCATTTTATTTTTAAATACCAAGAGTAGAGCGAGCTCAAGATAGATTACATTTTTTAAAAAAGACAATGAGAGACAATAAGACTTAAAGTTCATAACTTTATTTTGTGCTTTCTTCAAATATTAAAGTGAATAATCTCACTTTTGTCTTAAAGGTATTTATATAAATAACATTTCAACAAATCACATCAAATGTTGCTATTTACAAAGTCACAGGAATATTAATTCCTCTTCCAACAATAAATAAGAGTAAATTCAAAGTCCATCTAATTAAGAGAAACACAACTATGCAAAGCAATCAGGGTGCACCATTTCATTTTTGTAAATAAAAAAAAAAAAAAACATACATGTGTAGAAACTTACAATTCATACACACAATGGAAATAATGTAAAAAAAAAAAAAATCACATAACACTGGAGGACAACTATCTACAAATGTGCACTCCCAATTAACAGGGAAAGAATGTAAATATAAGGTGCCTAAACTGCACTGTGCAAAAGGTGTCTACAGTATATAGCCACCAATCCACTGAAAAGAAGCTGCCAAGACATCACGTCCCGTCACATTTTAATGCTCAGCTACCAAAAACCAAATTCATGTATTCAAGTTACCAGGTACAAAGCAAAAAAATTGAAAAAACACAAAAGAAAAAAAAGTGAGGTTTGAGTTATGCAGAGGATTAATTCTTACTATTCTTACTAACTGTGAATGTGAGCAAAAAGTGAGTTCATCATATCCAGCTCACCCAGAGATCGGGCAACGTCTATTGCTGTTTGACCACTGACGTTGGCATGTTTGAGGTCGGATCGTGGGGCCAAGAACTCCACGACATCCCGGTGGCCTTCTCGTATGGCGATGTGGATGGGGAGGGCGCCGTTCTGGTCCTGGATGTTCACTGAAGCCCCGTGCTCCACCAGGACCTGCAGGGTCTCCAGGAAGCCCGTCTGTGCTGCATCGTGGACAGGCGCTATGCCGTGTTTGTCCTGGACGTTGGGCTCAGCTCCTTTTTCCAGCAACAACCTTGCTACTTTGGAATTCCCCATCATCATCACCTGAAAAGAGATGTTAAATAAGATGAATGTAGATCACATAATCATTTTAAAACACCTTTGTGTAAATTGGTAAGCTATACAGTCAAAGACCTCTTATTTTCTCAGCTTTATGTCAGTAAGTACCCAACTCTATTCAGTGCATTTACTACAAATATCAACATGTCTTTTTTCACAAAACTTTTGAAATTTGTAAGTACATTTTCTAAATGTTTGTTCTTAATGATTGTATCTAAAAACAAATTGCAGCATTATAAGTTTATGTTAAACTAAGCCTTTATGTATAGTCGTTCCAATATTTAAAATCTCAAGATGTTCCCCAATAACAATAATAATAATAGATAACTCTGAACTAAAACTTTTATATTTGGAAATCCAAATACCTTAGCCGAAATATTAGTACCACTACTACTTCTACTAACAATAAAGATAAAGATCCTGAAAGCTCCAAACAATTTCACTTCTATTTAAATTTATAAACCCAATTCATACCGATGCGTTTCCATTTTGTCCCTTTCTAAATCAATCAATATCAAAACTTCAAGCAACTCATTCAATAATAATGTACTTGTACCTTTGCTCATTACTTCCAAATTTTAATGAATTACAAAAATAATCTGATAAATATGCTCAAATACAGGTGTCGCATTTTATTTTCTGAAAAGAATTACATTGAAATCTACCTTGTCAAACCAAATTTACGGATATGCCAAAAACAATTTCTTTTTGGAAGTCAAAAACATATTTTGTGATAGACTATGACTATGCTTTATATGGACATCAAAGTGAAAAGTGGAGGCGGAGCATAATGCTCATTTACCATGTCATGCTTTTGTAGTTTTCATTTGTAGCTACAGAATGTTTCAAGGTAGGAATTAAAGATGTTTGCACATGATGTTTCAGAACATGACGAGTCCAGCATGTATGGAAAATATGATTTTTTTTTTTTTCTGGGGTATTTTGGACATACAAACAGCTTTCAGCAGTATGTGTGTACAGGGGATGCTTTGAATTCTAAGTACGTCCCTGCTACAAACAAAAATAAAAGGATATGCCATCATTTAACTACACAGTATCCAACAACAGACGACGCCTTTTCGTAGCCGAAAAACTCGGATCCCAAGAACCAAAGCTACAAAAATACGAAATGATAAGCGGCAATAATTCTGTAAATTGGGGATTAAACGGTAAATCCAAAAGAAAAAAAATGGCATTGGTAATAAAGAACCCACTCAAAATAAATGCAAAAATATAAAATGTGAAGTAGAAATTATGTAATTTCCGTTAACATAACAGGGCGGACATCGGAAACAATTCATAAACACAGCGACCAAATGAATTTATCCTCGGCTCATATTCAGAAGGTAATAGTTCTGAAACTGATTCATGATATGTGAACATAAATAACGGTGTTTACCTGCAGCGCGGTCCGACCGAACTCGTTGGGAGTATCGGGATGCACTCTGCATTCCTCCAGGATCCTCTGCACCTCATCGGCATTCCCTTTGGCTGCTGCCGCCGTCAAAGCTTTCCCCGCGTCCATCTGACTCAGGACCATTATACTCTGGGTTTCTGCTGCTGGATAAGACACGGAGCAGAGTCGCATCAAAACTCAAACTGAAATATTTCATTAAGATGGAGGAATTGACAGGTTATTTCGAAAAGCCGGGATGATAATGTCGGCTACCCCTAGCTAACCTTACTACAGCATCCGGCTAACGTAACTTGTAGTTCTCCGCTGACGCCATATTACTGCGTTGTTGCGTACAGCTGCAACGCCGGGGTGTTTTAACAAAATATACGGTTAGACCGCACTGGTGAAGGGAAATATTTGCCATTTCGACAGAGATAATTCATATAGACTGAATGTTAATAACAAGTAGCATCCGAGCTAAAGGCTAACGGTTTATCAACCATAAAGGTTTCTGTGCCTACCTTATTCAGTCCGTTGAGATACCAAGCGTCGTCAAGTCTCCACAACCCGTTGCTTCTAGTGCCCCGTTATTTTTAAATACAATTCAAACGAGAAAAGTTTATCAACCTTTAAAAAATACATTTGCGCGCTGAGATCCAAACTGCGGTGTCCCCCTAGTCTAAAATTTACAAACATTGGGAAGAGAATACGCTAGCCAATCACAACTCTCCCAGTAGGCGTTGTTCGTCCATATATGGTAAAATAGGAGGAGCTATAACTCTGTTACTACGCTCTCGCAGTGGCAACATCAACATCTGACCAATCAGCGCTAGAAGCGAATAAAGCGGGCGATTTGTAAACGTTGGCGTCTTCAAAGGGCAGTTCATTCAGATTTCCATCCTTTGCTTGTACTTCTGCAGATCCGAGTGACGGAAAAAAGGCGGGTGCGCGTTTGTAATTTTGGGCGGAATTTATCGACTGTGATTACACAATGCGTGCCTGCAGGTGTGATAGAAATATCACCAGTTAAAGTTTGACACATGCAAAACGAAAAACGAAATGCACTAAAGCCACTCATAAACTGCTCTAAAGAAATATGATTTAAATAATTTTAATGTATGAGTACATGTTAAATTCTGAATAAACACTTCATAAAAACTTCTTAAAACAAGGAAATTAACATTAAAGCAGGTGATATTTTGAAAACATGTTTTTTTTCTCAGTGCTGTTAAAAGTGATCTTTATGCTCCTCGGAAAGTCATGAAGAATATACAATGGAGCATCCCTCAGTCTTTACACGTTGGTCCTCAGCTGGTAATCTGAATATGAAGAGACCAAATGTAAGGGCCAAAAACATTAAAAAAAATAATGTCAAATATATTTCAAAGTGTATGACAATTTATTTATTTATAAGGGGTGTTGCAACTCTACCTCCACTCTGTGTGATGTAGCGCACCCAGGGTAAAGCCTGGTACCCGCTTTTTTCAATAATCTTCATATACCGAACCTAGCACAAAAGAGAGAATGTTATAACGTGCTGTGGCAAGACTGCAGTGCATCATAAAAGCAAATAAACTGAATTGAGTCACATCAGCTCCTACATGATCTAACTTGACTGTCAAAAGTCTACTATAACATGCCTAGACGCAAAAGAAAGAGCTGAGTAACAGAGCAGCAGAGTAATACGAAAACCAAACTCTGCAAAAAAAAGAGCAAAAGAACAAACATTTTCCATCTCCAGTTTAACTTGATGCCCATGTCCACATAATGCTAGATTACCTCATCATAAACACAATAACCAGTGTTCAAACATACCTGAATGCCAGAGACTGTGAAATAGGGGATTTCAAATTTGACTGTAATGGGTGGTTTCCCCTCTGCTTCATCATTCTCTACACTGGGCAAACCAAAGTGAGCTCTCATAAGAAACTCCTTTCCTCCCTGTATCGACAGATGAACACACAGGCAAATTAATCAAAGAGACAGATAACACTGGTAGTTTTAAAGTGAAGCACTCTGCAGTGAGTTCCTTACAGGGAACGACTTGATAGTCCACACCACCATGTTCTTCTCAGGTACATATTTAGCACTGCCTGTGCTGGTTTTGAACTTGGGTGAATCAGCGTCACTGGGGACCGGGACCCTCACCTCCACATTATTGGCCACGGACTGCTTTTTAAACTGTCCCTTTGCCTAAAAACAGAACAATAAAGAAAGAATAATAATTTTGTCCAATGTGAAACTGTCTCTAAGCAAGGACAGGTTCAGCTGCAGAGTGTGTGAAGGTACATCATCACAAGAACCCTGTTTAAATGATTAATTTAATGAATTGTCATTTATTATACATTTCCAACTTATAGGAAGCACACATGAGAAATAAAGAACAGAAAAAATGTGGCTGATATTGTTGCAATATTTGCCAATATCACCAAAAGATTTTCTAATATCACACAGCTCTCATACCTAAATCTTTTTGGATACTGGGTGTTGTCTAACCAACTGCGGCTTCACAGTAATTGTATGGAACTGAAATTCCAATAGTTCTCTATTTGCCTCAAGGCAAATGTTTTCACAGAACTGAATTTAGGCGTATTGCCATGAGGGAGCCTGAATAAATACACATCACATAGTTTGATTTAAAACCCTACAACAACACATACATGTGCATTTAGGAAAATCTTTGTGTGGATGTGTAAAAATCACATCCACACAAAGGACGTTTGTGGGTCCTTCAAAGTTTTTGAATGAAATGTGACATAATATAAAAAAATAAATAAAAATAAAGTAGAAGCACAAGACTTTCCAAAATACCTTAACCATGATCTCAACTCTGCTGTGAGAAAATTTCTCAATGACTGACTCAATCCATATCAGAGGTTTCACCTGTAAGACAAAAATAGTATTTGGTGAAACAAAGTTAGAATTTTCGTATAACATATCTTTGCATATATAGCAAAGTTGATACTGAAGTGCGTCATACATGCGTATTGATGCGATAGGACATGAGTTCAGACTCTCCATCTGGAGGAATGAAAGAGATTGTCCGATCGCTTTCAAAACGGGAGAGACGGACACACTGATGAAATTTCACGTCCTCCATCACCACCGTCTTCCCCTTATCACCTGAAAAACAACAGCCAAGGCACTTCCTCAGGGTGTTCTGATTTAATAGTTATATGACACATGTGGATATCGCAGGGTGCATTCATACGTCCAGTGAGCGCAAAAAGAACACGATCATTGAGGCCGAGGCGCAGTTCAGGCATTCCAGACAGCATGGTCTTCAGTTTAATGCTCCCCACAATGTCACTGCTCATTACGCTCCCATTGGCATTTACCTGTTAAAATAATATGGTGTGAATAGAACATTTAACTTTCATTTGATTTATTTTGCCAGTTGCACCAACTAAAACACACTTTAGGGTGTAAACTGGCATGCAAATGCTTTTGGATCCTTAGGTGAAATACTATTTGCATATGAATGGCAAAAGCAGATTATCTGATTTTAAAAATGAAGTGACACTAAACTGGAAAGACTTTATTTGAAGCCAATAGATTTATTTTAATGTTCTACACTATAAAAAAAGACCTCAAAAAGTCTTAAAATATATGGGAGTCCTTTGTAATACTAGTGTGTAAAGTACTGGAAGTTTGTCTGTCTTTAGTTCAACTAGTAATAGTAAAATACAGAATCCCTCTCTCATATCTACACTAAACATCCATTTCAGGACAGCTTTACAATATTTTTTTCTGTTTTATTAGTTTAAGAATAACTAATTTAAACAAAAAGTTTCCCCAGGTCACTCCTCACTGACCTCTATAGCAGACCAGACGAGACAAACCAATACATATCTGAAAAGCTTCGCTTATCTAAGACCAGAGGAATTTGGATTCAGTTTGAAGGAATTTTGATTAATTTTTCAGTAAAAGATAACTGCACTTCATTCTTCATCTTACCAGTACATTGATGGACTCAATGACGTCAATGAAAACCTCATTCTTTTTGTATTTGATGCCCTCTGACCGCCAGGAAACAGCGTTGGTGACAGTGGTGGGGACCTTGCTCTTTGCCACCTCCAGCTTTGCACCTTCCTGGGTTATGTATCTGTAAAACAAAAATCAGTAGACAGTATGATACAAAATCCTTTTGTTCTAGTTATTTTATGTATGAGACCTTTGAATATGCACGAGAGTCTCACTCTTGCAGGATCTTGCTTTCGGTAGTCTGAGGGAAACCAAAGTCCATCAGCTCATCGAGCAGCTCATAAACAACAACAAAATTATCCTGAATGCTCTCCTCTTCCAGCTCTTTGAAGTATTCTGTGAACACCTGTGGAAATCACACAACACATAAATACAATGTTTGAAAGAACGTGAAGAACCAAGTTTGGACATTACGTCTGAAAACTGTGCTCGTTTGCCAACTTTACCAACTTTCCAAAAGAAAACTGTATTTTTAAATAACTTATTGCGTATGTCTCACTTACCTCAACTATTTTGTAAAGGAATGAGTAAACGAGTGAGGCGTTTGAGTTCTTATTGGTGGTGGCCACAACTGTAAGTAGTGCAAGTCAAGGATTATGCCAAAATGGCACTGTTGAAGTTGGGAATGTTCAAACCATATACTTCCATATTTAAGTAGAATTTGTACTGGTCTCCCAAAAGTTAAAATGAATTATGCCCCACATCAGCCAAGTATGCTTTAAATTATGTGTATTACAATCCGGGCAAGGATACGGTAAAGATTGCTGTGCTTGATCCACATGAAGTGAACATTGCCGTGGGACAGCACAGGACTGAGAAGCCCTTCCTCTTCATGCTGCATGAGTAAAGGCATAAAGTGGTCGATCTCTGCCATGTCCACGTCGCCTTTGTAGTTACGACAAATCAGCACCTGAGCAGAAAGAACAGAAAAACAAAGTTTGGACACAAGTGGGCTACTATTTTATAACAAAAGTATTTAAGAATTAACTTATCTGTGTTGTTGTTTTTTTTTCAGCTTTACAAAGCTATTTAATTCCCAACAAGTCTGAAGTATCTTTCTGTTGAATTATTGAAACTAATTATATTACTGAATACATTGTAAGAAAGAATGTATTGATTTGTAATTCATAGAATAACAATGTGCTAAATTGTAACAGAATTTTACAGAGTCCTACATTTGGCCAGTTGTTTGATGTAAGATTTTTTCATACTAATTAATTTCTCACTATCCAAGTTTCACCTCTGTTTTGACGTAGAGCATCTTGCTGCACTTTATGTTTAATTTATTTACTAATCTAACTCTCTTTCGTTTATTGAAGCATGAAAAGTAATTGAGTTGGTCAAGATTAAAAGACCAGAGTATGTACCTAAAAACTGCAAAATGCTAAAATAAATAATAACAAAAAACAACAAAGAAAGACATACCTACAATTTCATGAAATTAAACATGCTGCCTGTTCACAAAATGGCACCATTACTGTCAACAATGACCCAACACGCTGCAGGGGACAATTTCAAATATGAGCAAAGCTGATACTCATCATAAAACTGTCTCAGCTAAATTTATCAGATCAAATGTTATATACATAGTATTTTCAGCATACAAGAAAAGGAACAGTAAGTCGCTCTGTTATTAAGAGGCGTGTGTCATGTTACATGAAAAAACCGTGATGCCAATGCATCTCCAGTTGCCGAGGGGCAACAGGTGCAGCACGTTAGGTTTTTGACTGAATCCGGAAGTAGCGAGAAACGGCCACTAAATAGATCTGTCGCAAGATTTTCATTAATTTTTAACCACGCCATTAATGTTTTACAGTAAAAGCAACAGCAAAACAGGAGTAATTTTAAGGTAAGCTTTTTAAAATTCGTGCTGAAAACACGAACCTGCAGTAGAAACGACCATTAAATGTAACCAACTTTATCAGTCACAACAGTTATCTTACCTTCCCTTTCAAATCCAACACAAATATTGCGGAGGCAGACATTCTGCTTGGTACACGACTTTACAGATATCAACAAACTCAGAGTAAAGTTCAGTTCGGCCCGTCAGACTTCAGTTTCACCATAAAAACACGGAGAAAAGCATCAGTCCAGTGGGATCACAGATTCCACCGTGGCTTTTTCCTTAAGCTAACGTGACGTGGTCTCGCGCAGGTGAAACATTAACCGCCTCACCTGAGCGGAGGACAACTGGCAGAGGTGGCGGTAACGCTCGTCAAAACCACTAGAGGGCGGCACCGGCACACATATTACACTGGAGGACAAGGTTGCTGCTGACTTCAAGATACCTGGCCCAGGTTTGTCAAGTATCTGATAAATATCTGTCTGTTCAAAGTTGAAAGAAGAATTAGGTTCTAAAACAAAATCACAAGAATAAATATCATGGAGCACTGTTGAATCCTTCGAAAATGGAAAGAGTATCACAAAAATGCAAACTGAAAAGTATGAAGTTAGACATCCCATTTACTGTTTGCCACAAATAATATTGGAGATATAGTGAACAAGTGAAAGAAGGCTTGGATTAAATGACATTCATTGAATGTTTGGGTCTTCATGCAAAAGATTGTGTGTGCTCAACTTAACACTGCACATCACTCCCAGCACATCATCCCCATAGTGAAACATGGTTTTGGGAACATCATTCTGTCTGGATGCTTTTCTTTAGCAGGAACTGAGAACGTAGTGTATTAGTGGATGCAAAAGACTTGAGACATTGGATCGTCATCAAGCAGGACAACAAGTCGATTCAAACTCCAGTCTTTACAATAATGCTCATGTTCATATACTTTCTAAAATCAATTTTTAAAAAGTATAAAATTAATATGATATTATCTATTCAAGGTTTTTGTGTAAATTATGTCCGGTAGCTTTTTCTGTGATATAAGCAATAAACCTCAAAATAATATGAAATGTGAAAAAAACAAAACAACTTTGTGCAACAGTTTTTCGAAACCAGAACAATTTCCTTTTTATGATTCTGATGTTCTTAAAAAGCACATTACACTCAGCCACAATGAGATATATCACTGTACTCCTAGGTACAAACATCAGTAGCACAAAAACTGACTTCAAAGTTTCAATTTTATGAGAGCCTGACCTGTGAGCTTTGACAAAAACATTCTACCCATATGGTTGGGTTCTTCTTAGGCCATAAACCTCTGTTATACTTTCTGCGTTTATTATACCCCAGATCCTGGCCGCTGCTTCTTATCACTGTTGTGTAGAAGAGCAATTACCATGAAATTACACATTCTGACAGGTTTACAATATGTGTGTCTCAAAAAAGACTGTATGGTCCAGCTGGAGTGCAGAGTCTTCCTGTGTCCCACTCCTTTGGTCCATAAGAGTGAGGCTTCTCTTATCAGACCACTCTTTATCTAATGAGTCATACTTTTATCTGGGCTGTAATTGACACAACGCAATGTTGTTCTCATACTGGATACAACCGATAGTATACTAGTCTAAAAAATACTGCGTGGCTTGATTTGTGACTTCATCTCAAAGATGTAAATACTCATTGAATTCGCAGTTAGGGTGTTTTTCTTCACTGAAAAGTCAGTTTGTTACCCTAGTTATTGTCATATGGAAACACATTAATTATGTCTTCATTTCCAGAGAAATAAAGGTGTTAGGCAAACATTTCCTTCGTCTATTTCCTAACTAGACATAATGTGGCTGCATTTGTATTTGTTTCCAAGTCAAATTCATGTCTGCTGTTGGGGTTTGAACTGTTCTCCTGTTGGTGAGTCAATGCAGAATTTTTACAGTTCTCTGGAAGTTTGTTCTAGATAAGAGGAGCATAAAACTGAATTCTACCTCTCCATGTTTGATTCTGACTCTGGGGATGCACTGCAAACTTAAAACAGAAAACCTGAGCAGTCTGGAAGGTTGATGCAACAGCAACAAATCTTTAATGTAATTCGGTGCATTCTTCAGGTGACAGAAGGCCGACTTTGTAATTGTCTTTATGTGTCTCTGGAGGTTTGGGTCCGAGTTCATCACTTCACCCAGACTTTGGGCTGGATTAGTAGTTTATAATCCGACTGTAATAACTGAAACTGCATGCTGCGTCCTGATCATTCCTCTTCAGGTCCAAAAATAATTATTTCAGCTTTGTTTTTACTTTTACTGAGATTATTTTTGGTCTACCATTATATTCTTGTTGTTTATTTCACATTATGTCCTTTTGACTTTATATTTTCAGACATAGCCTGGTTGCAAAATGGTATGTAAGCAAAGTTTATCAAAGAAGAATAACATGATACATTGATGGTTGAAGTGAAACTTACACATCTCAGCATTTATTGTGTTTAGAAAAACTAGGTTCATAAGTTCATTTCCTGTTTATGAGACAGTGACTGTCTGCAAGATGAGGAACCATTGTTTTTGTGTGTTTTTGCAGCCACACACACCCACCTTATGTCTGTGCAAATGTCATAGACAAGTTTAAATAAGCAAGATAATTTTCTTTGTTAGTTAGAAGTCCAATGACCTACACTCTGCAACTCATAGTACTTCTTGATCAAGTAAAAATACTTGAAATGAACATTTGTGAGTATCTGTCTCTGATTTGATTCGGCTTTGAATGGTTCCTTAATACAAATGTTTCTAACAATTACTTATTTGCACAAAGAGGTCCATCTCTGTGAAGTAAGATTCAAACCAGTCAGGTGTTATTCCAGAAAGTTAGTTTTTCAGTCGCTCCAGTAACATACTATCGTCAACAATGCTGAATGCCGAATGTGGAGATTCTTCTTAGCATCTCTGCAAAGCCTTTAACAGAACCCAGAGTAAACGGGAATCATTATAATGTTGTACGGGCACAAGTGTGAAAGGAAGAAACTATGTCCAAGGACTTCTGTGTGAGTGAAAAAGATTTCAGAGAAATTAAACATGTCTTGATACCAGATTGTTTTGGGAGGATTTCCCGTGAAGGTTCTCATGAGCTTTGTGTCCTTCACAGATAAAATAGCCTCAATCTTTAGTTCACAGGGTATTAAATTAAGCAGTTTTTATTTTCTTTTGACAAAACCTATCAGTTGCACATGCTGTTCTCTTGCATCAGTCACCCACCTGCTGAGATCTCAGGCTGTCCTGATAAGTCCAAACATGGGATCATTGTTACTTCACATCAGGGCTTTTTGTTACATATTTGGATGTTTAACAATGGAGTATCGGTTCTCCATCATCCATCCTGTCTCCTCCCGCTGTTAATTTTTGAGGACACTCCCCTTTTGCCTACGAATCAGTGGTGTGAGATGCGGCTCCACCCTGCTTTCGCCACCTGACCAATGAGAAACCCAACAATCCTGTGTGTAAATAATCAGGAGAGGATGCAAATTACAGCCTCCAAGCAACAGGTGTCATTTGTCACCTCAGGCTCCCTGGTAGGTTTCTTTATCCTCCTGGGCGCTGCCACTGATGGGCAAGTCAGCTTTAAATCTCCCATTCTACTTTAATCTTTAATGAAATACCTATTAACAAAACACAAGGTGCGTGAAACTGTGAATTATATTTAAACATAATCAGATGTGATGGGCGTGGAGCTTTTCCGTGCAGGAATGTTGAACCGGTTTTGGACAGACAGCATTCCATAGCTTTCCAGATGGCTCAACATGTCCCCAAACGAAGCCTGTCCTTGAAGACAAACCCAAGACGCAAGCACATTTTTCACCAATCTCTTTTGTTTAAACACTGCTGTCAACTTTGTAGGTGAAGAGCTCTTTTCATTTGAATGTCACAGCTACTAATGACTCGTGCATTAATGGCGTCCTCAAGAAACCACTACTTCCACCACTCCACGTAAAATTTTCTTGAAGAAACCTAGGAATTGTTATTTTTTTATGTTTTCATTACTTAAGTAAAGATTTCACAAGTTCTAATAATAAAAAATAAAAAAAAATTGCATTCACTGCAACAAATTCAGTCCAGCCAAGTCTATATATTACACTGGTCTCATGGTCTTTGTTCAGGGTATTAATCCTATTATTTTAGACACTGAACTAGAGATGATTAAATGTCATTTAGATTCAATTCAAAACACTGAAATAGGAAGTGAGTTGGGCAACCAATTGAAAGTTTTGGATCAGATGCCAGCATCATTATTCAGCCGAGTTAAAGGTGTTATGTTCATATTGGACTGATACTGGGCATAATGCAGCAGGACGCCCACCTACAACATTTTCCATCCATCCATCCATCCATTATCTTACCATGCTTATTCCTAAACCTACAATGATTTGACATCCAAATAAGTTTTACGAAATTTGCTCCAACCTACAGCTAGCATGACTCTTCTTTATCCACAGAGTGCTGTCTGCTTTTCAGACTTTTCTTTTGGATAAAGCTTACAGCTATAAACAGAGGGAGTGTACAGCCCAGTCCGGGAGAGGAGGAATACAGTCCTTGACTCTGACTCTCTCAAGCCTCATTAGGTTATCTAGTTATGCTATTAGAGATAGCATAAATATCTCTGTAGATAGTTACAGGCTACTGCCTGGAGGACAGGCTGACAATTTTTCATCATGCTCATGCTTTCTTCTTCTGCTACTCTTCAATTTTCTGTTATTTCATTTGTTAACTTCAAAAGTTTATGTGTAACTTAATGCATCATTTGACAACTAAGATCAATTGGAATGTATGTGTGACAGGATTAAAATAATTTTTGGTAAAGTGTCTTGAGATGACACATTTTGTGAATTGACTATATAAATTGCTTGTGCCACCCTATGAAAGAAATGCACCCTGGGTAGTGAGCCACATTGCCCATAAACTGCCACAGGGCAAAAAACAGTAGATAAACTCACTAAAGTAACTTAATGCAGCGTCAATGTCCCTCCTCTGCATTCTCTTTTGCATCTCTAATAATGTGAATTCTGAATTTCAAAATTTAATCAAAATATATTTCATAACAGAATTACTTCTAGCACAAAAATACTTTACCTTCAAACCGGAAGGGAGCAATAATTTAAATCCCTTTTTGAGACTTAGTAGTTCTCCAAAGTCCTCAAATATCTTTCTTATTGCAAATGAACTGATGCTAAACTGTTTTCTTCTTCAGCCACTGCTTTCAGACCACTTAGAGCATGGCTGTTACTGCTAACCACCATCAGACATTAACTATGCAGGAGGTTTATTGAATTAGGGAGCAGGTTTCTCCTGATGCCGGTACATTTCTGACCTCTCTGACAAAACTGATGCTTCATACTTAAATCTTTCAAGGTGGTGTGTCTAAAAAAAAAACCCAGCAACAACAGACGAATTAAAAGTTGTCTAAAAACCTACAGGTTTTAGGGATCACCAATTGACACACCATGATATTTTAAATATTAATCAGATGGACTTTACTGGGAACTACAAAAGCTTGTCATTGTGATTCACAGAATAACTGTGCAAAAGATAACCACATCAACTTAGAAGGGAAAATTAACCTTGTGGAGTGATTGTGTAAACATCTCTCTCTCTCTGTGCTCCAACCTTGTGAAATGTTAGAGTAACATTGTGTTACTGCCAACAGATTTTGTAATAAATTTTAATCATGGAATTTCCTTTTCCCCTAAATGGATGTACTTAGATAAAGTTTGACTACATTTTTCAGTGTAAGACTGTACACTACTGACAGCAGGTGGAACTATTATATGACCTGATACTATTTGTTTATTTTGGCCAGAGAGAATAAAAATCCCCTTCCAGTGATAGCAGTTCTGCTGTTAGAAAATACAAGAGGGGAAAAAAAAAATTCAGATTTGAAAGTAAAACCAACCTACCATCTCACATTAAAGGGGTTTTTGTAAATGGGAGCATACTGGCAGCGATTACAGGCAATCTAAGTTTAAGCTCTTTGTAGACTACTGTTAATCAGCTAGTCCTATTAATTAAAGTAATAGACTGATACTATTAGGACAGACTTAACATACTTCACAATCAGAATGCCTGGAATGACAACGCAGATGGGAGACACTCCCCGATCTGTAGTGAATTATCCTGCGTTGATACAAGTCATTTCCATGGTTCTAAATGAACTTAGAAAACAGACTGATAAACATTCAAGCTCTTTTATTTCAAACAAAAGTGAACAAGGTGATGGGAACAAACAAGCTATCAGCTATGCATCAACATGTAAACCTTGATGTTTTCTTTTCTGCACAGAAAGAAAACATCAAGTCTTTTGAAAAATATTCTATGCTGCATTTGAGGCTCCCTGGGTCCAGACTTAAAAGGTCGGAAGTCTGCAACCAGCTCCGAAATTGAGATTTCACTTGAGTGCTGTGCTTGTAAAATATACTAAAAGTTTCAGGAATAACGTTTTTGTAAGGATCTTCTGTAGTGTTTCAGTGCACAGAATGAGGTTAGTTAAAATTAATTAAATCAGTATAGGCATCTTTGCTTGCCGACTTCAACCCAAGTCTGGTGTAGCCTTTCCCAGATCAGAGTAATGACACTTCCCAGGGGGACTCGAATGCAGCATTAATCCCACGATACGATCAGGCCATCAGAGTAACAGAACGCATGTAGCACAATAAATAATCTGAATCGTGAGAGAGAGACAACATGCAGGGGGAAAGAGGAACAGGAGGTCTCTTCATTCTTGCTACGACACCATAAATAGTTGCTCTCTGGTGCAAAGTAAAGCACGAACCCTGGTGAGCCGCCTTGTATGCAAAACCAAACAACCATTCAAAGCTTTCACTGACATCAGTTGAATAATAGCTGCACAGTGTTCAGGTCAGACTTCACCATTTAGAGATATTCATTACAGCCAGCTGGGAACAATGTCAAACGAACCATAAATAAATAAAACACGTACTTCTTCATTCTATTTACAAATGTGGGTAAACTGACATTTTTACAAAAACATATTTACAACTATTTACAATGTTGCAAAAGGTAGTCAGCTACAATTACTTATTAGCAACAACAACAAAAAAGAACATTTTCTTCACTTTGGTTGATGTCAGAATGACTCAGCAGCTTCTTCATTTCAAAATGTAAACTATCTGTGGCTCCAAACGGCCACACAGTATTTGGTGATTGGACAAAACAAAGTCAGCAGCAACGTAAAAGTGTTGCCGATGAATATTACAGATCACAACTAAAGGCTGTCTGACATGGGAGCCAAATAAAATGCACGACCCTGGTTCCCGAGTGAGAAAAAGGCCACGGTGTGGAAGGCAGAGAGATCAGTAAGGCATCAGATACGTTTCTCCCAACTACTGGAGTGTCGTTACAAGGCACACATTAACCGCTAAGACTTTACAGTTAACGACTTTAGAGTCGGACATGCATTGCAGTGAAAACATTTATTATGACATAAATACAATAAAAGCAAAATATAGGTTTCAGGTCAATTTGCCCCTTCCCCAGTTCTTACAGCAAATTTCAAACCCACACATTCTCATTTTGTCCTGTTTTGTACCCATAATCCCGCTATTTCTTACATATTCACCTAGGCATCAGTGTTTCTTGGCATTTCTCCAGTTATTGCTTAATTTAGCTCTTAACACTAGTTAACTTCAATTAAATGCCACAAATCAAACTGACCAAACCAATTTAACCCAAGGGTTAAGAAAGAGCAAGTATGAAATGGTGAAGGGGCAAGATGACGTGATTTTTTAAATTTTTGACGCGATTTTGTGTTACTAAGTATGTTCAAGCAGCATCAAAAGAGTCAAAGCTCCCAGATTAGCATCGTCTTCTGATACTGTGTGTTGCTCTTTTACTTAGAAAAAAAAAGTGTGACTGCTTGTACCCGTGCTTTCGTTTGCCATACTAGAGTTGAGCGAAGCTCTTTTGCAGGCTTGTACAGCACAGTGCTGAGGTCGAGAACAAACGACAAAAGGAGGTCACTGGAAAATGGGAGGGCTTGTGAAGAAGCAGGTCTTGTTTCCCCAGAAGAAAAAAAATAAAAAAATCTTCAGCTAAAGTTCTTCAGATCATGCAATTTCCATGTCGTCCATGCTCACAATTTGCCTCTGCAAAAAAACAAGTAGGTAAAGGATTATTTAGATTCGCTTGTAAAGTTTCGAAGCCACGCAAAGGAAACCGTTAACAGAGAACAATGCCGGGCTACCTCGGGATAGACGAAGCCGTCAGAGCCGTTCCTGCAGATGTGCACCTCGTCCTCAGTGGTTTTCTGGTACACGGGATTGGCGAAGTGGATGGTGTTGGTGTTCTTCCTGTGCCAGTTTCTCCAAAACAACACTGCTCCACACACCAGTGCCGCTATGATCGCTGCAGAAGAGAGGAGGAAAGTACATCCATGTCACATCACATAAAAAAAAAAAAAAGACTGCCAAGATTAAATGTTTAAGTTTAATGATGGATCGGACAAAAGGTGGAACGTACCGAGTGGTAGAAAAACGTAGAGAGCAACAGAATGAGACGCAGGAGCTTCCTCGGGCATCACGGCTTTTTGGAAGCCTAAAAGAAGAAAGCAAGAATACAGTTCTTTTTTTTTTAACATATACCTTTTTATAGCGCGTTTTTTTTTTTTCTTTTAATACATATTTAAAACCGAATGTAATATGTCAAAAATAATTTAAAGAATCAGTAGTTTATTATTTCCATTGCTGTCAAAAAGAAAATAAATTCTTTCTGCCTGATAGAACATAAGTTTAGAAAAAAATCTAAGAATTTAACAAACGTGTGTTGACCAAGAAAAAAGAAATTAAAAATTGCTTTTGCAAGTTTTGGTAACAAATCGTGCGTTTCTTGTTTATCTTCACATTTTGCTTTACCTTGAGCAGTTCCAGCAGGTTTCTCTGTGGTCTGTGTGGGCTGGACAGATGAGGTAGTTGTGGTGCCACGTGTAGCTGGTTTAGTGGTGGTTGTCTTGGACATGACAGGTGGGTCAGTCCTGGCAGGAGGTGCAACTGAGCACATACAAGACATCAGAGAATAAGAGTTAACTCTCGGCACCGGAGGATGGATCTAAAGGTTTTTGAATATTTGTGCAGAAGAAACATACCTGCCACACATTTCTTCAAGTCGGCGGCCAGCACCATGTTGTCTGGACAGGCGCAGGTGTATTTAGGAGAGCTCTCATCAAGCAGAGGAGCAGGAAGGCACAGGTGCTCACAACCTCCATTTATGCTGTTGCCTTCCCTGCACCAGTTTATGCCTAAAAGAAAGCATTGTAACGACATCAATTTAAGATACGTTTCACAAATGAACTTATCAGAGATTTGGAGACGACTTCTTACTTCCTGCTTTTGAGATGATTTGAAACTACAAATCCAGATCGTTCATGAAAGAATTATACTTAAAGGAGCAGCAAGGGTGTCACATTGTGTGTGTGAGCACTTGGGCTAAAGCAAGATTTTACTATTTATCTTAAAATAAATGATGACATGGCTGACATGTTAAGCTGTCATTAATATTGTTTAACAATTAACTCAATCAGGATTGCCGATATGCATTTCCTAGAAAATGTTCATTCTAACCTTAATGCTTGGATTTAAATCCATGATGTTTAATAGCAGACGGAGGTTGGAAGCTCAACGGGGTAAAGGATGACTTTTGGTGTAGAGTTCAACTTTCCTGTTGCCTATTAAAATTAGCTCAGAATCAAATGACCTATTTGACAGTTCAGGGCTATGAATAGATATGGGGCAAATGCTTCCTTTTCCTAATAAGTTGGGCAAGAAACAACCAAATCAAAAGTAAAAAAGGGCAAAGGGAGTAAATGACCTCCATCTGCCAAAGTCTCTGCCTTTGCTCTAGCAGCCTTAATGAACTTCGCTCTGTTGAAAATAACTTAAGTTTAAATGGTTGTTGCAGCCCTTCCTGTTGTTGTGCTTTTTTGATCACCTTACTTAAAATAGCTACATTTTAGTTTCCCTTCCATAGTAACAAGACGGTTAGTGGTAGCGATTAGGTTTGGTATGGTTGGAAGATAAAAAAAAAAAAAAAGGATTTCTCTTTGTTGCTAATGTTTTATGTTTGCATGTAAATGTTGAGATGAATGCTTACTGATTGGCTGCTTCAGGCTGTGGTAAAGAACAAGGCCCTCTGGATTTTGGAGATCAGTCACCAACTCATTGATGTAATTTCCTGTTAGGCGGTTAGCACTGGAAACTGTGCCATGGAAGGAGTCTGTCCAAAAAACTTTCTCCTGTTTTAGAAGAAATAAAAACATTTAATCAACTGACTACATGCATCATACAATGTTCAGTAAGCTGTGATTTAACTGAGGAATAACAGGTGTCGTTACTGACCTCAAAGACAGTCAGTGAGAAGGGATGATGGATGTTTTCTTCTCCAGATATGACCGTGTGTCTGGTCCCTCCATTAACATCAACACTGAAGATAGCATGCAGCTTGGCATCCACCCAGTACAGACGCTGGTTTACCATGTCTGTTTAGAGGGAAAGGCACAAATGTGGCTCATTAGACAGGGAAATGACATGCTTTGTTTCAACTCCGATTTCCATAGAGCTCTGTTTACCAAGGGTGATGCCATTGGGCCATTCGATGTCATCAGTCACCAAGGCAACACGACCGTCTCCGTTGAGTCCACACTTCTCAATCTTAGGCTCATCTCCCCAGTCAGTCCAGTACATAAAGCTGAGGAGGACACAGAAAAATTAGCAAAATAAGCTTGAATTTTTAAAATAACCAAATCATTCAAAGGACATTTTTCCTCACTTATTTTCTGGGTCAATTGTGATGGCTCTAGGCCTCCCAAGTCTCTCATTGATGAGGGTCTTCCTTTTGTTGCCTTCTGTAGTTGCCACAGAGATGGTCTTCAAGGTGCTGTCAGTCCAGTAGATGTTGCCATGGATCCAATCCACAACAAGGCCTTCTGGGGCTTCAATCCCATTTTCAATCACAACGTTGTGATTAGCAGAGTTGTTGGCCATGTCAATGTTTGAGCTGTGGGGAAGGAGACAACAGCATGGACTTAGAGAGAGATGATTAATTTAAAATGTGTGAGACAAATAATTAAAATCCGTCAGGCTCACCTAAAGATTTTCTTCTGAGAGAGGTCTGACCAGAAGATCTTCTTGTTCGGCATGTCAAGATCCAGAGCCACAGCGTTTTTCAGCTCTGGGATCAGCCTGGTATACTCACTGCGGTCCACTGTGAGCTCCCTGACCTCGTGCTTTGTGGTGAAGAACAGCGTGGCCACTGTCCCTGCAGAAAACACAAGAGAGTCGGTTTTAGCTGTCAGACAGGGCTATTGAGGGGGAAAGTATTGTTGAGGAGCACAATCTGGCTACCTGATTCAGCTTTGCACGTTTTGCTCACTGGATCAATTTGATAGCCGTCATTGCAGTCACACTTGTAGCTTCCAGGCAGGTTGATGCAGATCTGACTGCAGGTGTCTGGCACCTCACATTCATTGATGTCTGCAGAAGGATGAACACAGGTTCAAGAGATTAGCATACTGAGGACAAGTCATACACTAAAGAGGATCTCTGTCATTTCCCAGTTTAATCTATGACTCCGTCACAGTTTGGTGGCTTTTTGCACACTGGACCTTAAAAAACACACACTTTTTGTACCTTCACATGTTCGATTGTCACTCTTCAGTCTGTATCCAGCGGGGCAGGAGCAGTTGTAGCCGATCTTCAGGTCATTGCATTGATGAGAACAACTGTTACTTCCTGTTGAACACTCGTTTTTGCCTGTGGAGACAAATAAATATAAAACATGTCAGGTATTTCCTCATGCCAGCTGGTTGGTAATGCTGCTGTATTGCCAGTTTGCCTATATTAAAACTGTAGAGGATGTTTATCCAGAAGGTAGCTTACCACACTCAAGAGGTTCGTCAGACTGGTCGTTGCAGTCTCTGTTTGAGTCACATACTTTGTCCATGCTGATGCACTCCCCACTGCCACACTTGAAGTTGGCTGGACCTTCACACACATTATCTGTGGAAACAGAACAGGAACTTGAGAAACTGTAGAGAAAAACACCTTAGGACATGAAAACATGCCGCCTCGTAAAAGTACTCTCGAATGAGAGGCCCACCCGTTTGACAGCCAGCTTCATCACTGTTGTCCCCACAGTCGTTCGCCGAGTTACACTTCAGGGATTCACTGATACAGACACCGTTCCCACACTGGAATTGACCATCGTGACAACTGGGCTGACCTGGAAAATTGTGCAAACTGCTTAGAAGATTGGACAACAATGGTAAGAGGGATTAAGTCAAACTCCAAGAGAACCGACTTACTGCAGTTGAATTCATCTGACTGGTCTGAGCAGTCGGGACTTCCATCACACCTCCAAGCCCTATGAATACATTCACCGTTTGTGCACTCAAAATCATGGGCGCCACATCGCGACGGCTTCTTCAACGTCTGCCTCCCCTCGCAGTTCTCTGGCCACTCATCAGACCCGTCCAGACAGTCCCTGTCTCCGTCACATTTCCACAGCATTGGCACGCAAATTGAATTGTTGCACTGGAAGGACCGAGGGTGGCAGGTGGGCTTGGGACAGTTCACCTCGTCTGAGCCATCAGAGCAGTCCCTGTCTTTGTCACAAACGTAAGCCTTGGATATGCACTGACCATTGGTGCATCTAAACTCATCGGTCTTGCATTCTTTTGTAGCTGTGTTGAAAGCAAGGGGAAGGAGAATAAGTTAATGTGATGACATGCTCAGAATTTCAAACAGTTCATAGTTTGTGTTATGGGTAGATATTAGAATTACAGTGAACGTATGTACACATTTCTTCATGGTAAACCTACACTTACAAAACACATTTTACCCTATAGCCAGTACAACAGTTTAAGCACATTAATCTTTAAAAAGCGACATTTTATTTCAAGTGAACATAGAAATAATCATATATAGTTTAATGGATAACGTACTTCCCTCAGTTTGAATTACATTTTTGTTTTGCTCCACTTCAAATAATCTCTCAGTCTTTTAATTATTAACCTGTTATTGACTGGGCTGCTTTTTGTTGGATGAATTTCCAGCAACCAACCAGATAAAATCATTTCTTGTAGGAAGTCTGCACTGGTGGGATACTTACTGCAGTTTCTCTCATCGGCGCCGTTGTCACAGTCGGCTTTGCCGTCACAATGCCAGCTCTTTGGTATGCACTGGTTCAAAGGCGCCCCGCAGTTGAACTGGGACTCCATACAAGTTTTTGCCGCTGAGGAGGGAATCAAAAATAAAGGTTGAAATTTCTGTATGTGGACACAAATAATGCATCTTTTTTGATTTGTTTAGGTCAAATAAAAATACTCATGATAAAGAAAAACTAACATACAGCAGACAGCTGCTAGTTCATCACTCCCATCGCCACAATCGTCGTTTCCATCACAGATCCACCTGCGGGTGATGCATCTCCCGTTTCCGCACTTAAACTGAGTGGAGCTGCATGTGAAGGCTGCATCTGCAGATGACAAGCGAAGGTAATGTCACACCAGAACATACCAACATTTACAGACTCTGTGAATGTTATCAGCAATTCCAGCTCAGCTGGAGATGCAAGAACCTTTCATCTCCCGGATAAAAGGTTCTTGCAGCAACGTGAGCTGCGTGTGTCAACACAACTCATATCCTATTAGAGTTAATGTTTGACCCAAAATTGTACACAATGAGACCAGTTCCAATTGAAGGTTCCTGGAGTTCAGATGAGGAACAGTGTGAAAACCACACCTTTTGTTTGTTGCTTAACCCAGAGGAGATTACAAAATTATATTAACATTTGACTCATGGTTAGGCAAGATATGGAGTAACACTAACTCTTTGACGAAACCAGCATCCAAGTATAAAATTTTTCAAATAATTGTACATTACGACTTTGTGTAATTTTACAAAAAACAGCAGAGAAGGAAGAAAACATTATTTTCCATGTTCCCTCTGTTATTAACTAAAAGGACAACACATAATTATAAGGTTCTTTATACTCAGAAGTCTAAATTTCCCGGTTTAAAGTTTGAAAAATTACTAGAACAGTCTCAAAGTCACAATTCTGAGTGAGGAAGTCAAAGGTTTCTCATCAACTCCGACTTCAACATCCAAAATGGCTGCCTGGCTTGTGAAACTTTGAAATAGCTGCTTGGTGTTATTAAGTCTTTGACTCATGAATATATAATTTCCTTCAGAGAACATTATTTGTTGTCTTGTATTGGGAGTATATGGAGCACATCAATTAGCAGATCCCACTGGTCTTTCATTTTTGAACCATAACTTGGTTCATTTGCATTTGATGTCATTCCTAGATGCAGGTTCTGCAAATTTCTAAGGATTAAATTCAAGACATTTTGAGATATTTTTAATTTGTGATTAGCAGACCAAGTCAGTTGGTAAAGTCTTTGTTGTTTCCCTAATTTTTTCCCCTCTGTGATTATCTTATGGATTGCTTTTCTCCACTTAGGGCTGATTATACACAATGTCTTTGGAAACTCTCACAACTGGGCAGATATTAGGACGCTTTTTATGAAAGGGACCACAGTGTTGGGGATCTTCTCTTGCCATAGATTCCTTGTGGATTTCTAATAAAGCAAGCATCATTTTAAACTATTTATCTTTTTGCCTTTTTGACATTCAGAGAATATTACTTTAAATTTCTTCATATTTATATTGTCAGTGATTAGTGAAAACATTTATTCTAGTCCACTGTATACGTGTACCAAGGTGTGAGAACAAACCCCTAACTTTATCACCAGTACGGAAGCAGAGTTATTTTTTAACAAGGATGTGGTAGCAGTAGACTCACTGACCGGATTAAACTTTAAAAGTTTATGCCGTCACACTGAAAGTGTTTTATTTCCAGCTCAAAGGCCTTATCAGCAGCTGATTACAGCAGCAGCCAAAGCATCAGAAGAGCACAGGTGGAGCATACAGGGGCCTCTCTCATCATCCTCCATCACTGTTTGCACTGCCTTTTTTTTTGTCCTCAGTCACCTGGAGGCTGGGCCCATTGTCAGACTGTCCCTTTAAGACAATAGCATGGGAGGAGTTGAACCATCACACCACCAGTTGCTGATTGGCCCCAGGATGGCATTCCTCACAACAACATGCAACTCTACAGAGAGCAGGTAGTCTGTCCAGCTGCTAGCATCATAGAGTGATGAAAGAAAACTGGTTAGACAGCTTCCTACAAGAAATGATTTTACAATGTCACCTTAATGCTTCGTTTGGGAGGAATCTGATGTAGTAACATTTACGAGAATGTTCCCTTCCTCTGATTACTCATTTCAGGAATCAGTAAAGCACACACACACTAATGGACACACATGGCAGGGAATCCGGGAAGATTGCACAAGGAGAAAGTTTCTGACATAAACTTCTTCTGTGCAAAAAAGTACAACGCCTTCCACTCTCTTTACCTTTTTAGGAATCAACTTTATAATACGCCAGAAAAAAAAACAGAACTACAAGTGGGTCACATTTGACATCACATCCCAGCTCCAGAATCCTGACCTCATCTCTGAGGTTAGGAGGAAATAGGAACCACTCCAGACTACACTTCAGTTTTCCACCATTAATCATCCCATTAACCATCTTTAACTCTTTCTAATTCAAAAGTTCTCAAAGAACTCATTACATTCTAGTTAATTGCCACTTCTGACAGTGACATAATGCATGTTGTTGAGCATAGTAGAACTGAGCATAGCAGAGTAGTAGTCAAACTGCCTGAAACAGTCCCCAAACAGTCAATGCTCACTGACTGACGGGTTCATTTGCACAACGGAAAAACACCAATCAAAAGTTGGATTTGGAATCACAAACCACAGCTAGGATGCTGCAAAGAAAGTACTTCATTTGCTTCTGCAGAAAAACAAATGCAATCCGTGCTTAACTATGCAACTACCACACCTCACTACATGCCATATAAGGAGGCATTTCCGCAAAAAGCCACTACAATCAACCTTGAGCTCAGAAAGACACTTAAGGCGAGACCTGTTTGACGGCAGAAACCGGCAGAGTGGTTTGACAAGTCGTTGGGACGTTATGGCTCAACAACGTTCCCTTATTAGAGCTATTAGAGCATAAGGCAGTCCTGTTATTTAGTGGCAAATCCTTGCTATATGTGCACAGTGAGAACCTACACAAAGAGGTGCTTTTATGTGGTCAAACATGCGCTCAGCAATTAATAACCAGCAGGCGCATACATCACGTTGGGCAAGTCATAAAGATGAGCTTTGATTGTTGAGAGTTTACAGGAGTCACTGGGCGACGAGTTACTGATCCTGTTTGAAACCGAACAGGATGAAACCAAGCTGCTGACTAGTTCTGGATCAAATATGGATCCACCCAGGTCTGAGTTAACTTAGTGGATCTGGGCTGGGTTATGGGTTTCACTCATCCTAATTCTGGGTTTCTGAAAAAGAAATTACAAGATTGATACATGTTTAGACTGATGCATTTAATGAATACAAAAAATTAATATATCAGATTTTCTCTATGTATTCTTCCAGTCACCAGTCAGAGCCCAATAAGGGAAAATGAGCAACTGTGGCTCTCTGGATGATTAAGTTGTACAGATCTAGCTTTAGGGAATTAACATTATGGTTAACAGTTTAACAATTACCTGGATTAACAATTCATCTGGTTCATATGTGGATGAAAGTAAAGTTACGTTGGCCTCATCCTGGAAAGAGTGACTTATTTTAGAAGCACGATCAACAGAAAGTGACGCTACATTAAATAAACCAGAGCCAGATTTATATTTATTGCTCTCTTTAACCTCCCCCCCCCCCACACACACACACATAGAGGGAGAGAGAGAGACAGAGAGGGACAGAGAGGGAAGGTGGGGGGAGACCATCTGGAAAATCTGATGACTGGAAATAAAGGCAGCAAAACAGAAAAAAAAATAGATTTAGGAAAATTCTTTGAAGAGAGCAGAGATTTGTGGGTGGATATGCTGGTTAAATGAATCAACTGCACACAGTTAAGGACCAGTCTCTCCTTTCAAATAGTTTACTTTTGATTTTATATACCTTTAGCTAATCATAGGCAACATTCCCTGTCAGCATTATATAATGGATTCAGGATCCTGAAAGGTTGTTTTACTTTTACCTTTGCATTTTTAGTTGACAAATCTTAGAAGAAAAAAAAAAACCTGGAAAATGTAAATAGTTAAATCACCTAATCATCAACTGCATCTTATATCTGTACATATAGTAACAGTTTCTAGTCTCTCGCTACATACCGCTCCATATTTTTGACTATCTGTAAACAATAATCTGTATTGTGTATTTAAAACTATCTGTACTAGTTCACATACATACTGTTATTTTTGCAGTGTCATTCTAACAAAATATTCCCTCCTGAATAAAAAGAAAATCACGCATTAGAAGCTGCATGTTGTGAAAGTCGATGTCATAGGAAATTGTCGGCAGCTAGAGGTGAACACTTTTCTAGCGACTTCCTTCCTTGACAACCGTCTAAAATTTGTCCCGCCCACCGGAAAAGAAAAAAAAACCAAATCCGTGAACGTGACTGGATGCAACGTGCACTGATGGCAGAAGCAGCCAATCGCAGCGCTGTGCGTACGTTTCATTCAAACGCAAACCTCATCGAAGTTATTATCACAAAACTTTATCATCCAGGTTTTCAACAGGAAATCCATCACAGTTAAGAGCTAAAATTGAAAGCAAATTTCAGTTAGAGATTTCAAGACGAGAAAAACTAGGGTGTCAAACAAGTGTTAATTTAATTACATCCGTTTTAAAGTGAAACAAGCAGAATTAAACCGCATTTTATTGGCGTTATAATGGGGTTATTTAAACAGCATCGACATGACTCAGTATAACAACCCGCCCTCATTTAGACAGTGATATTCCTTTATTTTGGATAAAACGTCTTACCTGTTTGAGCCAGACAGTGAATCAGCATCAGCAGACACCAACATGTAGACAGTCCCTTCCACGCCCCGGTCATGTCCTGTCCTTATTTGTCCCTCAACAGAATGAAAAGTCAGCTTAGACAGCGCAGGTTGGAGATGGAGACGAGATCCGAGGTGGGTTCTGCCGGTTCAAGAGTCTGGGTCAAAGACTGGACAGCTGGGGTTCTATACCGGTAAAATCCTCAGTGGTCAGTGTCGCATCTCGGCATGTTTTAAGTAGCTGACAGGCGGGCGGGGCTTAGAACAGTGGTGTGATGTTAGAAATTAGGCGTGATGGGACAATGGGAGGAGCCACAATGTTGCTGCATCACTATCTCTTGTCATCATCTGTTTTTTTGTTAGTTTGTTTTTTCCCTTTAAAATCTGTATAGTGTGTGCGCGTGTGTCTTTACACTTAAATTAGTACAGTACTAGTGCAGTTGAGCAATATATATATATATAGCACACACACTAATGTCTGCCACAAATATATCATGAGACATATTGGTTCAGTCAAAATGTTGGAAAAAATATATATATAAAAAAATAAGAGTAACAATAATTATAATGTACAAGCCTTTAAAATAAGGAATACTGTGCAGCTATTAAAATGGAAATATTTTCACATGCAAAAGAGTCACAACTGAGTAGAATATTGTGGGCATGATGTGAGCATTAAAAAGACAACAGACTATTTACAATACAGCATATCAGTCCACTACAGAAAATTATGTGTAATAAGAGCATAAATTATATTTAAAAAATTGTAAAAAAAAAAGAATAAAAGTGTGTGAAGGACCGGTATTAGTGATTGTATTTGTATCTAATGATTGTTCTGGAGACTTCTCTAAGAATGAAATTTATAGATTAATTTAATTTCCAATCCTGCTTACAGCAGGAAGATGGCAAGACAAATATGGCTCCTCTTCCAGCCTAGGTTGTCACAGATCTGACTGTAAATATGAGCACATTTACCTGAATAGATATTTGTTTTTGTTGCTATTTCCTGACTTATGAAGAAAAATTCACAAAGACATGGGTTTCATGTAGTTTTCTTGTTTTTTTTCCTAGTTTGAAAAGTGCTTAAGAGAATTCAGTCTGTTACATTTATGACTCAGAAAGCAGGAAGTCATAGATTAGTGTCAATAAAAGCCAGAATATCTAAGTTAATGAACACAATTATCTTATAAAAAAGTCAAATTGAAAATTAATTATGTAATTTTTTAATCAACACCAGGCATAAATGTTTAAAGTGCTTTACCTACAATTGCATCATTATGCCCCTCTGGTCAAAGTTCTCCCCATTTTATATACAAAACTTATTTGTGCCACTTATCTATGGAAAATTGCATCATGTAATCTGTGAATTTGACCATTTTCCTTCTGGCTTAATCTAAAAGCTGTAGGACAATCTGTTTTAATAGTATATTAACACCATGCAGAGGAAGGCCAGTCACTGGGCTTTCTGTGAGTTTCTCTGGAGCTAGATTAGAATAAAGAGCAGAAGAAGACTGTGACATATTGCACATGCTTTCCCAAATTATTCAGCTTCCAGAAAAAGATAGGATGTTATCTGAAGCTAAGGCATCTCGCTTCCATACCCAGATCAGTTCCAGTAACTTCACCTCTTTTTGTGCTGTGCTCTAAGATGTATTTTACATCAGTGGAAAAGGGGATATTTTGTTTTGCAAATGTCTCTATTTGCTTTTTGATTAGAGCATTGACACTGCACACAAATTAATCATGTTTTACATCTGTTAGGTCTAGTTCCTGCAACGAATTAAAGCAGATCTGGGGTTTTTTTTCCACTTCAGTTTGGTAAAATGACATTTAAACTGCTTATTCTGTTTATTTAGGCACCTATTCATTTGAATGTTTCTACTTAAATTAAAGTCAAATCAAATATTATGCAGCTTCCTTCCAGCCGAGTTGCTGGGAGGTTTCACTTATTTGAGTGTGAATCTGAGCCCAAGCTCAGCTTGAGTCTGCTCCCTTCTTTAATGTTTATTGTCACAGCTTTTCTCACTCTGATTCAATGTGATTCAATGTTTGAACTATGTTTCATGACTCATAATCCTTTGTGGTCTCACTAAGAGAACTGCTGTTATTATTAAGAATATAAGTTTAAAAAAAATCAGGTTATCCTTTTTCTGACAGGCACCCTGGGGAGGCGCCCCTTTCATAATTCACTAAATGAGTCGGGAAAAAAAAATAAAAGACATAGGTGTGTGGTGAGTGGACCTCATTCAAATGTTGCCCAGGAATGAGCATCTTGAGGTTTTCCATAAATGTCAGAATTGCTGCTGGGTTGCATTCTTTGCTCCACCCGCTGCAGACTCAGACACACTGTAGCTACAACATGAATGGTGCAGTTTCACACTGTCGGCTTGTAGGACTGCGTTAGACAAAGCAATTCGGAAGCTTTTTATACCAAGTTCCACCTCTGCAAAAATTCCCATAATGCATATTTTCTTATATGATTTTTGTACAGTTGAAAGACGGTGTTTAATTGTGTATTCAGTTCTTACTAAGAGATATCCAACTACCACAGTGGAGTGGACACCTAGACAGTCGCCTAAAGCTGAATTACTAAAGTAAGACACACAATAACCATGGGCCACTTTATTAGGTACACCTAGTCAACTGCTTGCTACATCATTGTAAGTCTAAACAAAAATGCCTGTGCAGACAAAGCTAATGTTATCATCGTTCAATTTTTTTTTTTTTTTAATTATATGTCAACTGTGTTGCATGGAATAGCCAGCAGCTGAAGTACAACGCTATCTTTCTAAAGCTCATTCATATTCGCTATTCATGGGTAATATCTGTTCAGCTCTATTTAATATCTCTGCTATCAGTTTCTACATGTGGTCGCTGTCTGTGCTTCGACCAACAACAGCATTGATCAGTTGTCTGATAACCTCTGTTCATATTCCGCATTTCTCCCATTTTACTCAGATGCCCGACACCTTTCAAGAAATCACTGAAACAAATGCTGTAAAATGTGTTATTTTAAGAAAAACAAGAAGGATTTAGTGGTCGAAGATTTTTTTTTAACACAGCTAAATACACTCTTATGTTCCTCTCAGGCTGAAATGTTGCTTTGGTTTGTATGTGTGATGGTTTTTTACTGGAAGTAATTTACCCCCAAAATGCAAACTTACAATTTGCATTTACACATTTACTAAAACTTACTAAAAAAAAAAAAAATCTAGAAAGCAAAAAGAAGATGGAAAAACAAAAGTTCTCCAAATTGCGTTAGGATTTGTATTTCTGCTTTGATGTTAATGTCTCATCAGTCATTTGATGAAAACCTACATTTGTGTTGCTAGTTTTGGTGTTTTTGCATAGCAAACAAATCCTGTCCAAGGCTGTTTTTAGGCCCTAAACCAGGTTAAATTTGGAGTGGGGGCCACATAAAATATTTTAAATAATAATAAACATCACAAGTTTGGTTTTGTATATTCCTACTAATTCATCTTGTGCACAAATAACTGTATATTTGTAAATTTTGCGGGACAGAAGTAGAGCTTCTTGCTCCAAACTGTTCACTTGGATACTTCGATGACAATGTTTGCGCTATGCAACAAAAGACATGGATTGGTTCCTCGTTAATAGAATGTGATGCTTGTAAATCCACACTGTTTACATTCTCCACATAAAAAAAAGAAGCTCAAACGGAAGTCCAACAGGAACAAAGTGTTGTCAACGGCACGTCTGAGTGCATGTTTTGATAATGAGTAAAGACCCGGTGTTACGTACGGCTTGTGCCCAGTCATCTGTAAATCTCGTCGCGTCTCGGCTTAAAAATATCTGAACAGACACATTTAAAAACATCCAGGCCATCAGGACAGTTTTGATGATAGCGATACTGACAGTATCAGTAATGGTACATGAGTAACAACATATCGGAGCTATGAGCACACACGGATACACATCTCACTACTTCCATGGTGCCAGCTTTAAAATAATTGTTTGCTTTTTTTTTTAGATGTGCACATCATAATGCACTAAAAGAAAGTAATAAAACTGTAAATTATATCTACTACCCTAAAATAACTTCCTTTAAAAGATAATGTATTAAAGAAAAGCCTGTATCTATCAAACCCAGAAGTATAGAGCTAATAATGAAGCTGGCATGGGGAACTCAGCTCATTGATCTCGCAATGGTTATATCCTTGTTATTGGTGTTTTTCCTCACAAGGTAATTCTTACAGGGGCAGGCTGAATATTGTAAATGTCACATAGTAATAAAATTGTGAGCAAACACATGGACTAATAAATGACGGTCTGGACTTGCATCCCTTTTATAAAGCAGCTAAACAGGACCAACGATTCGTTGAAGTACAATAAGTAAAAAAAAAAGAAGAAAGAATTAAGGTGAATAAACTAAGTTAAAATACTTTTTTACTGTGATACCCCTAAATAGGAGGCAACCAATTGCCTTCAAAAGTCTCCTGATTACTGACTAGAGTCCGCTTCTGTGTGATTTAATATCAGAATAAATTCAGCTGTTGTGAGAGTCTCAAAGGTTTGTTAAAGAACCACGGTAAGGTTCTGAAACGATCAGCTTAATGAGGCTTTGAATCAGGCATTCATCCCACAAATTCGACTTTTCTAGAAGAATTACAAAGACAGAAAGGCACTATTAAAAGAAAATCATAAGTTGTGTTTGCTGTGTACCACAAACCACATAAAGATCCCAACAAAAATGGAAGAAGATTCTCTAGTCTGGTTACTTTTTGACTAACATTCAACACTCCATGTCTGGTGAAAAACTGTGAATCCTGGTAATGGCAGCATCATGCTGTGGTGATGCTTTTCTCCTGAGAACCAGGTCAGAGTTAATGGAAAGATGGATGGAGCTAATAAAGTAAAACAATAGCTGGGATCATGAATCTCTTTCACTTCTATGTTGTGGGGTCAAATGCTGAAAAGTTTAGGAATATGATCGAAGTGTTAGCAGGGTCTTGTCAAAGTTTTTACTTTAAACTAATTGAGAACCTGGTGCAAGGATGGCAAATAACATGTGCACACATGCTCCAACCAAACTGGCAAGTCAGTGCAAACCAGCAGCAAACTGTGTATTGACTTAGTACAGATAGTATGGCACAAATTAAAAATTTTAATTGGTAAAAAAAAAAAAAATTCTTTCACTTCACATTTATGCAGCTTGTGTTGTATCAAACAAAACAAAACAAAACAAAAAAATCACAAATTTATGGTTTTAACTTGACAAAATGTTAACAAAGGGTGAAAGGGTAGTAATGCTTTTGCAAAGTGTTGTGCTTTGTAGTTCCAGTAAAAGAAAAAACATTTGGAGAACTAGTCATCCTCAGCATAACGTGAAGTGAAGAGGCTGGGAGTATAATTTCCTAGAAACCAGGAAACTGAGGTCTGTGGTTGCAATTAAAATGTTAGATCCCACCCTCACTCTGCTCATTCCGAGTCAGCAGACCTAATGTATATCCACAAATATAAAAACTGCTGACTTTCACTTCATTAAAGTGAACTGCCAAAATTTTATTTATTTATTTTTTATTTGTGGGATTTTTTTTTTTTGTGAAATCTGACTGAGAAGTGAGCCTAAGAAGGGAGGGAGGTTGTAGTAAACATTCTCTAAGGAAGCTTAGTTTATCTCTCCCTGTAGTATAAAATATTTAAAAAAAAAAGAAGAAAGAAGAAACCAAAGATGCAGAGGCTTGAACTTAGCTGCTCTATGTGTCTATGTAAGAACTCCTCCCAGTGGAGAAACAGGATCATTACATGTCATGCACCTAAAACTATAAGTTGAGCTGAAAAATGGGCATTTTAACAACAGCACACCATCGCACAATGTCAACAGTTTATTGTTTTATATAAGTATGAGCAACAGCGATACAGCACAGCACAGACACATGTTAACTCAGTGGAGGAAACAGTGATGCTTTGGTTCACTCTGGTTACCTACGAGGATGAGGAAAAAGTTACAGTACATGAGTTGCAAGCTGTACATACGTGCACTGACATTATACTCTATAAATAGTTTTCACAGTATATCCAACACCATACAGCCTCGAATGAGGCAGTCACAAGCAGAGAGGAGCCACTGTCCCCCTGGTCCTTTGTCTTGAAAAGAGAGGAAAAAAAAAAAGTGCAAACCCTCCCCCCAAACAGCTCTGAAATCCTAAAATCACTACGCAACAACTGAAGAAGAAGAAACAATTAAAGCTACAGTACTCATACAAACTAAAAATTATTCAAGTCTACCTTTAATAGGTATCAGTGAAGCAGCAGCTGGGTTGTTTTTTATGCTGTAACCTCAGCTCCATTAAGCCTCAGTCTAATAACCCTGGTGGGTTTGTCGAACACATCGCGCCCACGGCAGCTTCGCTCTCCAGATCCGACGGCGACAAACACCTGATTTACACACGATCTGCTGATCCCGGTGTCTCCGGAGGGGCCAAACACAGGGGCCAAACACACGGCTGAAGACTGATTCAAGGGACAGGCTTGCTTATGTTCTCCAGGCTGGGTTGTTAAGATGTGCGTTTTATCTGCACTCATTTTCTGTTTACATTCATTGTTGTTGATTTGATTTTACTCCAATCCTCAACAGGTTTAATTCCTCATGGAAGTGTGGAAGTCGTTTTTTTTTTTCTTTTTTCTTTTTTAGAAATTCTTCAAAAAAAAAAAAAGCACAATCGGAAAACCTTAAATATTGGTTTGAGGAAAAAGAAAAATCTAACACTTCAACAATCTTTTATGATCTGGGTAAACATAATTTTAACTAGACTTTTCAATTCTGCTTTAAAAGCTTAACAAATCAATTATGAACATTCTCCATATCACAGAATGACGATGCTGTATTTACCCCAATAAATAAAAGATGAACAGCAAGAATCTCAGTCTGCAGTGAGCAATAAAGAAAAAGAACTGTGTTTGTGGAAGAGCAGCAAAAACTCAATAACTATTGTTGAATTAACATTAGAAGTGTGCACAATCACATGATATCAATTACAAAGATTAGAAGTAAAATAAATTAGTGTTTCAGTTTTTTTAAAAAATGTGTCTTAAATATGCTCCATATTTAAATATTCCTATAATTAAGGTCAGAAATACCTACAGGTAAAGGATGACAACCATAAAACAAACAAACAAAAAACATCAAAACAATTAAGACCACATCCTGCTAACATGATAAAGATAATACCAGACCACAATATCCTTAGGATAAAAAAACAAAAAAATGATGTCAGTATTTTTTTATAGCTTATAATAAATTTTAGCAGTTGCACATCACTTCCTCTACCACAGCTCTGCTTTGTGCAGTTGGCACCATGTTTGCTTTCTCAATCATGTTTAACTCAACTCACTGGGCGTCACATGATGAACCGGGCTGGCGGCTGCATCCTTCTGCAGCTTCTAAACTTCAAACTTTTTGCCAAAAATCCACCGGTTGGACATGGTTATCCTGCTTGATGATTGTGAGGAACTTTATAGAATCTGTCTAAAATATCAGCATTACATTAAGCCCCCCTGCAAACTGTGTTTAGCCTCAGCCACGCAGACAGTGACTGATTTAAAGAAATGTAATCTAATATATAATATCTCTTATTGCAGTTGCAATTTTCCAACCTGCAGTTTTCTACCTCTGAGTTGGGACCATTTTTCACTCCCTCCTCTAACGTCCGTCTCTTGGCAACATAAACACCGGTCCTCATCCAGCCTTCTTGGTCACTGCTGTTTTAAACTTTTTCACTACGACCCTGATTGCAGATATGGGAAGATTTGAGCTGAGTGCATTTTCCCTAATTTCTTAGTCATATTCTGCAACTGCGATAACAGATTCATTTATTTTCGGGCGTTTTCAGCTCAGAAACTGTTCTTATCTCGAACCTCGTCTATTGCCCTTTCTTTCAGGTGTCGTTTGACTGAGGGTGGATGGAGCTGACTGTGGCTTCTTTATATGGTTATGTGTTTTTTTGACTTGTTGGAAAATCCATTGGTGCCTCTCTCTCTTTAAGCTCCTGGTATAGTTCAAGCCTCTTCATCAGTGCCGCTGGCTGAGCGCTCCTGGGAAACGGACAAGCAGGTTATTTCGGTCTGGTTTATTCTCCAAACTAACTGTCGCATTAAAAGAAGAGCAGGTTGTATGTGAAAAGTTACAACTTAAAACCCATATCTACACTTCATTTTGTCTCTTCATAACTTCCCTTTTACTTTAAATATTCAGCTTTCTGAAAGTGTTTTAACCTCCCTTGTTGTGCTGCAGTGCGTGGCTACACCCAGCCGTAGTTACCTCCTCCTGTTCATCCTCGGAGTCGTCGTCACTGACGACCGGTTTTGCCCGGGTGCGTCCTGTTCGCCTGCTGCGGCCCTTTCCTCGTTCTCCACCTTTGTCCTTCCGACTCAGGCGGATTTTCACTTTGACTGAGCGAGCTGTGTACAAAACACAGAGGTGGTGTTTGGAGCAGAAATAAACGAAGGAATGAGCAGAACATTCAGACAGAGCGTTCACGTCCCCAGGACTCTACTCAGGACTTTGGTGAAGTTTTTATTTACGGGTATCAAAGTAACATCAAATATAAATACATGCCACACTTTTCAGATTCTAATTTGGCAAAAATAATAAAAACTTCACAATTATGCACTACTTTGGATTTCACGCAAAATCCACTCCTAATACACTGAAGTGTGTGTTTGGCAAGTGCAGCCTTTGAAACAGTCCAGTGGGTATGAATACCCTTTTCTCTAGAAGTCAAACAATGTCAATAAATAATTGAATACACTAAATAGATAGTAAATAGAATAAAATAAAGTGAAAGTCTTTGCTTCGTTTGCACAGAGGTGCTCACATTCTGACTCCGATCCGTCCTCCTGCTCCTCCTCCTCCTCATCGCTCTCCTCTCCCTCGCTTTCCTCTTCCTTCTCGATCTTCTGCCTCAAGCTGGTGAACACCGACTGCAGCACGATGGAGTCTTCGTATATCTATCAAAAAACAAAACATTGCTATCATAACGGCGTGAACGACGTCACGCACAAAGAAGCGTGACGGGGGTCTCACCAGGGAACCCTCCAGGTTGAAGGTCTGAGCGTTTTGGAAGAGCAGCATGACGTCTCTCTCCAGGTCACCCAGACTGCGGTAGCGGTGGCTTCGAATCCTCTCCTACAGGAAAGCCACATCACGTGAATCACGATTAAGGGATCAGTCGTTGTTCTCTCGTATTTTAGAAGGATCGTCCTACCTTGATCTTCCTGAAGTCCACGGGCTTGCGGATCAGCTCGTAGTACTCGGGCAGCTCCTTTCGAGACGGCAGCTGGATGAAAACCTCGCTGAGCTGACGCCCGCTGGTGCTGCAGGAGATCATAAGAAAAACAAACCGGCCTTCATCCTCTATCTATTAAACCTATTTGCATTACAAGAAAATTTAAGAGAAACAGCGGTTACATTAACAGAGGAGCATCCACTCTGTATGCATGACGTCATTTCACGCAGTTAATTCAGAAAACAGTTCATGTTTCCACGTTTGGATGACGATTTGGATTTTTGGAGGAAATAGATGCAGCTTTGACGCAGAACATTTTTGACTTTGCAACAATTTTACTCAAAAGCAGGCCAACAGTCACAAAAATTAGCATGTTAAAAAGACATTGGTAAGGAGATGCTAGAAGTGACATGTTGAAAAAAACAAATCTCCCTTTTGGGCTCATTTCCCTCACCTGTCTTTATATTTGATGACGGCATCCACTATTTTCCTCATTTTCTTTGTGAGGCCCGGAGGATTCGGGGAGAGTTTCTCAGCCGGCGGTCTTCCCCTCTTCCTTTGCCTCTTCCCATCATCATCCCTGTCGCCGCGTCCCCGGCTCCCAGAGGAAGACGAAGGTCCTGGGAGATCCAGGTCACGGTCCCTCTTCCTCTTTCGGGTTGTCTTTTTGTGTCGCACTTCTTCCTCCATCTCTTCAAGTGTGCCTTCCTCAATTGCCTGAATAGAAAAAAATATATATTGCTGGTTTAATATATCTTTTTAAAGTCACTAAAAAGCCACTGACTCATACATATTCTCTGTCAACTTTGTGAGTCTTTCAGAAAACCACCTTGAGCCACTGTTTCTCTGTCAGTGAGTCGCTGTAGTCCACCTCCTTGCGCTGTCGGGAACCTCGCCCAAACATTTTTTCCTCCTCCTCCTCGCAGGTCAGACGCTCCACTTCAGCATCGTCCTTCATGATCCAGGTGGGAAGCTCGTCCTCTTCCATCAGACGAGGTTTTCGCCGAGGATTACGAGCATCCTCGCGGCGCCTGTCCAGGTCCATGCGCTGTGGGGGGGAAGGAGACAAGACTGTCCTGGTTAAAGATTTCCTGACTCGGCGTCAAAGTTCTGATTGTTACTCAGAGACTGACCATGAACTGCTCAAACTCCTCCTCGCTCCTGGCGATCATTTGGTTGACGGTCTCATCGTCCGGCACCTCGTCCTCCTCCTGAAAGCAGCAGACACGCGTTGGCAAAAGAGCAGCAGCAGCAGCTAGGGGGTGTAAATGAGGTGTTGCCGGTGCAGGCACACACATTCACGAGCTCTTGACCCCAGACCTCGTCTTGCTCCTCGTGCTCCAGGATGGCCTGCAGGAAGGCCCGGCGCTCGTGGCTGGAGGATTTCTGATCGAACATGCCAGCCTGGATGACTTTCTGGTCGACATTCAATTTATACTTGGCGGCTGCCAGAATTTTCTCTTCCACGCTGTTGACGGTGCAGAGGCGCAGCACTCGCACCTCGTTCTGCTGGCCAATGCGATGGGCTCTGTCTTGAGCCTGCAAGTCCTGCAGAGAAACATCATATATTCCCTAATTTGTCATTTTCCTGCAAAGAAAATTGGAAAATAAGTGCTAAACAAATGATGAAAACACGATGTGATTTTTTTTTTCCTTTGATGTTTGATCATTGGTTGTAGGTTTACACACCTGATGTGGGTTCCAATCAGAGTCAAAAATAATCACAGTGTCTGCAGACTGCAGGTTGAGGCCGAGACCTCCGGCTCTGGTGCTCAGCAGAAAGATAAAGTACTCTGACTCCGGGTCATTAAATGTCTTCAGCAGCATTCCTCGGTCTTCAGCCTTTGTTGTGCCTGATATGTAAAGAAGAGGAGAAACATGCTGTAATTTCTGGACTGTTGAGCGCACCCGAATATAAGCTGCACCTACTAACTTCAAAAAGAAAACAAAAATGTTGATATGTAAGTCGCACTCATCTATAAGTCAAGAAAGGTTGTTTTTTTTTTCCCTCACGTCTTTCTGCTTTCTGTGGTGTTTGTAAGTTATTATAGGAGTTCATTTAAATTTTGTGTTTAATTAAAACAGTGTCTCTGAAGAAATAACTTTAGGTCTTCTTAGGAATGTTTGTAAAGGACACTTGAAGCATTTTTTTTTTTTTTACTTTTAATAAAATGGATACCTGCAACTTCCACAAATACGTACTGCAATGCTTTTTCCAGTGCTTGTAACGTGGCAACTTAGCAAAAAAGGACAGTAGCCTTCCAGGAAAAGGTATTGACCTCTATCTTCCTCCTGCACACTAAGATATGGCCCAGAATCCACAGTAAAATGATTTAAAGGAGACTTTTGCAAAACATTTGCCTTGCTTAGTCACATTCCAACCACAAACTTCCAGATGTTTAATTATAATTTTATTTGCTAGGTCAAATTTCTTCCACTGGGAGGTGGAAGAAAAATGCTTCTTGTTTTTTATTATTATTATTATTATTATTAGGAATTCGAATCTTCAGAGGTTGAACACAAATGCACCACAGAGTTTCAAGATTTTTATTTGCAAAAATATTAAAATTCTTTCCACTTTGCAAATATGCATTACTTTGCTATTTGATGTCAGTCTTAGCTGAGCTAATAAGTAGTATCTGTTGTAGGATGCAGCACAGAAGAAATTTTAAGGGATTTTGCCTAAAAATGAGTGGCAGATTCGGTAGAGACAGCCCTGTTTAAATTTTCAGGTTTCATTTTCCACAATGAATACTTTATGACAGAGAGATTTTTAAACAGTTTTGTTGGAGGTGGGACATGAACATTTGAAACGTGCATGCAAAGTCATCTGAAAAGACGCCGTACCGTCCAGACGCAGATACTTGAAGTTGCGGTAGGCGAAGTAATCCTCCATGATGGTCATGAGTGAGGTCATCTGGCAGAAGAGCAGCACTTTGTGGTTTGTGGCCCTCAGCTTTGGCAGGATCCGATCCAGCACCTCAAACTTCCCTGAAGCTCGATAAAGGTCAGGACTGGCAAACAGGGCAATGCAGTTACAGAGGAAAACGTTTGTGTTTTGCATAATAAGAAGCACTTTCTCACCCCTGGACTATTCCACCAGAGAATCCTAAATGCTCAGAGAAAGATTCCTTAAAAGACAAACAAGATATACCTTGTCATTTATCGTTTAAGTTGATGTTTGTCATATGATTGACAGGTGTGCAGGGTTAATTTATCTCAGTTTTACCTCAATTTGCTGGAACATATATGGATGATTGCAGATCTTCCTCAGCTGCATGATGGTGTTCATCAGAGTTTTTGTGCCTCCTTTACCCTGAATTAGAGACATAACAGAGAGATAAATAACATTCACACCGTGTGATCTTTGTTACGTCTCAGAGATTCAAACTGTCCCTAGAAACACAGAGACACCAAATTATGGTAAAACCTTACCTCCACCCCCATAACAAGATATAAAGGTAACTGAAGCCATTAATGTTTATTGCTTTATGCCTTTACCTTCTTGTCTTTCTCGGATCCATCAGTGAGCAGGACCCCTTTGGCCTGCATGTGCCGGTACAGGACCCTCTGAAGAGCCGACATGTCGCACTTGATGACATATTCCACCTGAGGGCACGAGGAGGAAAAGGTTGTACAAGTCATACGTTCCTCTTGTGTTTTCCAGGTAAATGAAAGCCGAAAACAAAAAAAACAAAAAAATTGGACCAGAAAAAGTAATAATTGGATAGATTGCTATCGCTGTGAGACACACTTCTCCTCATATATATCTGGAGTTTCTGTCTTGTACGTGCTGAGGGAAGAAGCCCTTGCCTTTTCTGGAAGTTGAGCCTCCACTTCTTTCTTTAACCTTCGCAACAGGAAGGGGCGCAGCACTTTGTGCAGGCGACGAATAATCAAGATTGTCTCCTCTTCATTAAGATCCACCTTAAAAAGGAGAGGTTTTGATCAAAAATATAAACTCTAATAAACCTTTGCAAACATCTACTTTAGAATACTTCTACGTGGAGTGCACACCTTCTCTCCAGTCATTGCAAACGGGGCGTTGAACCACTGCTCGAATGTGCTGCAGCTCTTGAAAATGGTGGGCAACAGGAAGTTGAGGAGCGCCCACAGTTCAGGTAGTTTGTTCTGCAGCGGTGTCCCGGTCAGCAGCACTCGCCTTGGAGCCAGATAGTGGGTGTTCAGGACCTGGGTCAGCTTGCAGTGGTGGTTCTTCATGCGGTGGCCTTCGTCCACAATCATGTACTTCCATCGGATCTGGGGGACGGGAGAGCGAGAGCATATTTTACCAGTGCTTCAGCTTTTTAAGACTGTTTTCTTGCTTATTGTACTGATCCAAATCATCTGAAAACAGAAAGTGCTTTAAAGGACGACTTCCTGTCCACTTTGTCCTCATGATTTGAGAGCTGCCTGAGTCCTGAACCAGAACTCTGGCCTGACCCACCTGTCAGCCCGTTCTGGAACCCTGTAAGACAACATGAATGCATGGCGGCATGACGGTCACAGAGGACAGTGGGGACAGGCTGTGTCAATGTGCGGCAGAACCTAGGAGAGAGAACTGAGACGCAGCAGAGCGGGAGGTCAGATTGGACTCAACACCTTTCAGTGGGTTTGGGAAGTCAAAAGATTATTCAATTGAGCATAAACAGCTGCATGGAGTGTCTTATCGAAGGCATATGTAAATGGTGGGAGTTGCATTATGTCTGCTTGTGCTTGTTTTGTGCACATCCTTGTGTCTGTGTTCGTCTTTCCAACGACTCTTACCTTGGCCAGCACTTGTTTGTCCTTGATGATGTACTCGTAAGTGGTGAGTAAAACATTAAACTTGCCGCTTCGCAGCTGGGGCACAAAGGCTCTTCTAGCAGCAGGAGACCCCTACAACACACACATAATCTCTACAAACGTGTGCAAAAGGTTACACATGTGCTGAATGCGGATGCAAGTAAAAACTCACTTTGTAGGACACTTTAACGACCGATGGGGCCCACTTGTCAAACTCGTACACCCAGTTGGACAAAGTTCTGCCAAACAGATTCACCTCAGATTTATTTTAGCAACATAACGTTAAACTGCAGTTTATGTAAACGTCTTATCTTGCAAAGATGGATTAACTCACGAGAGGGGTACAATGATGAGGTAGGGTCCGTTGAGCCGCTTGTGCTCCATGAGGTAGGTGATAAGAGCAATCGTCTGGATGGTTTTTCCCAAACCCATCTCATCAGCCAGGATCCCATTCAGATTATTATTGTAAAGAGAAACTAACCATTCCAGACCTTTAATCTGAAAGAAACATGGTAATACACTCCTGATCAAAATCTTAAAACCAGTCAAATAATTGCAAGAATTTGCATTTTGCACTATTGGATCTTAAGAAGGTTCTAAGTAGAGCTTCACAAAGAAGAAATCAGCGTAAGAGACAACAACTTTTGAGCGGGGAATTAATTGAAAACTGCATTTACACTCAAACATGATTTTTTCAGCTGATCAAAAGTTTAAGACCATAGTTAAAAAAACAACAACCCCTAAACAGAAATCAAAGT
>NW_015112620.1:104192-106320 GCF_001443285.1 Poecilia latipinna | reverse complement strand
CTCGGATTGTGCCCTTAGGTCTGCTGTCACTGCACCCTTTGCAGAGGTGGATCAACAGAATCCTTGCGTTTTGCGAGAAGATTCTGTAGGAACAGAGCCTCGGATGATGTCATGCTATATAGCCTCTGATTGATCATCCGATATGTCAAGGGGGTGACTTCGTTGATATTATTGCTCGAACAGCGCATATGCGAAGGGAATGTTCAGTGCTTTTCCTCTGGCGGTCATCCGGGATTCATACAACCGTAGTTACATGCATATCTTTCGTTTTACCATCCATTTCTTTCCATGTTGTTCTATCCAGACTCAACCCGTGAACTGTATCAGAAGAAGCTGCAGAAGTTCTTGGATGATGGTCCTGCACAGCTGTTTCCCACAGAAATACAAGTCAACCACAATAGCAACTCTGAGCCTGAAGTCTACAGCGACACAGAGGACGGTATAAACATATCAACTCATTGTACCTGAATCGGGGATCACAACATTTTTGTAAATTTGCATGTTCTCACTTCTGAGGGTCTTTTATATGGAGGACCAAAACCGACATAATAAGAAATAAAATAATAAAGCTATAAATAAAAGAATAAAGCTATAAATAAAAGAATAAATGTCTAAATAATATATATTTTGATAAGAAATAAAAGCATAAATATATTTTTGGAGGACCAAAACTGACATAAGAAATATATAAATAAAGGAATAAATAAAAGCATAAATATTTTAATAAGAAATAAGTATAAATATATATTTAGTTTTTCCTTTTTCTTACACATGAGTTTCCGTCAAGTAATTTATATGCACTCCTGATCAAAATCTTAAGACCAGTCAAAAAATTGCAAGAATTTGCATTTTGCACTATTGGATCTTAAGAAGGTTCTAAGTAGAGCTTCACAATGTTAAAAGAAGAAATCAGTGCAAGAGACAAGAGCTTTTGAGCAGGGAATTTTCTGAAAACTGCATTTACACTCAAACATGATTTTTTTAGCTGATCAAAAGTTTAAGACCATAGCTAAAAAAAACTCGAAAACCCCCAAAACAGAAATCAAAGTGTCAAAAAAAAAGGACTCAGTAATGAGTAGCTCCACCATTCTTGTTGATGACTTCAAACAATCGTTTAGGCATGCTTGATGCCAGTGTTTCCAGGAGGCTAGTGGGAACGTTGCTCCAAGTGTTGAAGATGGCTTCACAAAGGGCATCCACTGTATGGAACTGATGTCCATTTTTGTAAACTTCCCTTGCCATCCATCCCCAAATGTTCTCAATTGGGTTTAGATCCGGGGAACATGCAGGATGGCCAAAAGATTGATGTTATTCTCTTGGAAGAACTCCTTTGTCAGGTGGGCATTGTGAACTGCAGCATTGTCCTGTTGAAAAACCCAATCATTACCACACAGATGAGGGCCCTCAGTCATGAGGGATGCCCACTGCAACATCTCCACATAGCCAGCTGCTGGTTGACGCCCGGGCACAACCTGAAGCTCCATTGTTCCATTGAAGGAAAACGCACCCCAAATCATGATGGCGCCCCCACCACTGTGCCGTGTAGAAAACATCTCAGGTGGGATCTCCTTGTCAGCCAGTAACGTTGGAAGCCATCAGGACCATCAAGGTTACATTTTTTCTCATCAGAGGAGACAACTTTCTTCCACCTTTCAATGTCCCATGTTTGGTGACCCTTGCAAAGTCCAAACGGGCAATTTTGTGGCGTTGAAGAAGACGTGGCCTTTGAAGACGTTTTTTGTTTCTGAAGCCCTTCTCTCGCAGATGCCGTCTGATGGTTATTGGGCTGCAGTCAGCACCAGTAATGGCCTTAATTTGGGTAGAGGATCGTCCCGTGTCTTGACGGACAGCCAATCGGATCCTGCGGCTCAGAGCTGGTGAAATTTTTTTGGGTCTACCACTTGACTTTTTTGTTCCATAACCCTCAGGATCATTAAAAAATGCAAAATGACTGTCTTACTGCGTCCAACCTCAGCAGCGATGGCACGTTGTGAGAGGCCTTGCTTATGCAGCTCAACAATCCTACCACGTTCAAAGTCAGTGAGCTTTTTTGCTTTTGCCATCAGGAGGTCTTGACAGTGTAAAGACTTGACAGAAAATGACATGGAATCCAGATTTTTGCACAGCT
>NW_015112620.1:20866-101079 GCF_001443285.1 Poecilia latipinna | reverse complement strand
TTATGATATTGTAGCTGTAGTTACTGCATATATATATATAGTTATATGTAGTTATTTATTTATTTATTTATTTATTTTTTAATCATGGGTCGTGACCTACAATAAAATATGTTAGAAGAAAGTCACATGAAACCAGAGGAAGAACAAGTTGATATCAGCCTAAGATTTCTGAAAGTTTTTTTCAGATAAAAGACATCAGGAGAGACATTTTATTAAAAACTGTAGCTGAGTCAGATATGTCTTTAAAAACATGGAGATATTCTGCAAAACTCCTATTATATCTATCACTGAGCAGAACATTAGATATCCACTTTGCTGTGAGAGATGTCTTAACATCCCATTAAATAACTATAGCTTCAGCATAACATTCACTGAAACTTGCATTTTTAGGTTTTAGTGTTTACCTGATATTGTTTAAGCTGTCCATTTATCAGTAAAGTAGACTGTTTGTCCACCTTCTCTGTGACGGCATGGGCCACAGAATAATACGACTGGAGTCCTCGAGCGAACGCTGCACCGCTGTACTCGTCATCCACATCCTGCTTAGCATTTCTGTACGTAACACATAGTTAGCTTCGCTTCAAAAAATATCAACTGAAACGTGTCTAACACACGATCAAAGCAAATAAACTCACTCAATGATATGTCGGACATCCACTTCTGACACGTCTTCGCTGTCCGGATCTGTAATCTTCTTCTTTTCTTCCACTGGAGCTGCTGAAGGTTGAGGCTCCTCTTCTTCTTCCTACCACACAATTTTTCAGCTGGACGTTACTTTGCTTCACACTGGAACAGTGATGGCATGCAGTAACTACAGCTACAATATCATAACAAGCATAGAGAAGCAACCCACCTCTTCTTCTTCCTCTTCCTCACTGTCTTCACTGTCTGAGCGAGGAGCGACCTCGTAACTAAACACGCACAGACAATTGCCAAAATTAAATCAACTGAAAAGGTTCTTTACGTTACCAGAAAACACAAGAGCTCACTAAACAAAGAAGATCTGAGTTAAATTTTATAAAGTTGTCATATTAGGTAATGTGAAATCATATTCCCTTGGGGTTTTTTTATAGTGAAACTTAAATAAAATACAAATAAATATTTGTATAAATAATAAATAAATAATAAAAACAGACAGCTATTATGATAATGCAACAAACATGTAATAAAAATGAGAAAAGTTAGTGAGCAGATTGCCTCTTTTGCCCATTTAGTTAGAGAGAGAACATTTAGTCTCGTGACTAAATGGTCTTTCTCCATGTATTTGTTCTCACCCAGGGTTCATCTCCAGCCATGTTTCCAACTGTCCAGCCTTCGGAGCATCCACACCCGTCAAGATATTGCCGCTGTCCACATGGATGACCTTTACAGGCAGGTCACTCATCTGGCTCGTTTCGTCCAGGGGCTGCAAGAGGACGTACGTTTAATCTCAGATTCCTCTTGCACAGGCAAGTTTTTTTTTTTTTTTTTAAATGTCAGTATAAAGAGTAATATATGGTACAGAAATACACTCTCAAATCTGCTATTTATCATTAATTTTTATTGAAAAGACGTCACTACAGAGGTCTGTATCTCCCTTCGCCTCACCTCTCCATCCGGCCCAAGAGCAGGAGTCTGACCCTCTGCGTTCTCTAACTGCAGCACAAGCGGACACAGTAAGTCATGAAACAATGACATGCAACTATTAGCAAAATGTTTCAAATACTCAGCAGCAGCTCCACATAGGTTACAAGTAGATCAAACTTTCTAGAAACGTCTTTTTACCTTCTTCTTTTTCTTTTTCTTCTTTTTCTTCTCCTTGAGGGCCTGCGCAGCTTTGTGGGCTCGTACCAGCTCAGTGAGGTTGGCGACATACTCGTCTGTTTGCTGCAGCAAGTAGGCCAGGCGCTTATCCTTCTTCTGGTCAATCAGTTTACGGTAGCCCTCTTCATCTTCAGCCTGAGAAAACAAAACAGGTGGAAATGGGAGGGTCTGTATGCAGCTCGTACACAGAGCTGTCTTGAGGGACAGCGTCCTGACGTAACGTTTTACTGGATTCATGACAGTGTTGATAAAACACGAGAATGACTTTTTCTTTAGATGTTCAACAGTCGTTCATTCTCATGTCGGTTTACTGAGTTAATGTGAGTTTTTCTTGCTAACATTATTGTATCATTGCACTGGGATTAGGTATAGAGTTATTCTAAATGACTCAGACGACATAAAAAAGGCCTGGAGACTAAATCCAGCCCATCATAACTTTTTAAGTAGCTCTCTAGTCTCTAGAGAGACACACATGGATAGAGCTTCCAAGAAAAACAGTTGTCAATGTCAATTTTATTTAAAAAGCACGTTAAAACAGCTACTAACTGCACCAAACTGCTGCACAGTAATCATAAAACCACCAGTAAAATAAACACATTGGAATAAAAGATATGGGAATAAAACACAATAAATTAATCAGATTGGACAGGTGAATTAAAATGTCAGGCATTGTGTAAATGGCAAAGAATAAAACTGAGCTTTCAGGAGCAATCTGAAGTTTTTCCACACTATGAAGGGCAAACTCCTCTGCTCTTAAGTCTGGTTCTGGGAATACGTAGGAGCATTTATTATTTGATCAAAGTGTTCTGGAACGGGATGGTCGTAAAGAAGATCCTGGAGATTAGCTGGGGCCAAGTTATTTGTGACTTGGCCCCATTTTAAATCATTTTAAAATCAATCCGATCAGAAAACTGGCAGCCATTGCAGAGAAGCCAATGCTGGGGTTGTATGCTCACATTTCTGGGTTCCAGATAAGAGTTGAGCTGGAGACCAAGAATTAGTGTTTCTAAATATTTTATCCATCACATTAAAGCAGTTTTTATCTGTATTCTGCCAATTTACATTAATATGAAAAAAGTTCAATGTAAAAAAAAAAAAAAAACTCATCGTACGCAGGGACACCTACTTATTCGTATTTTAACACTTTAATGGGTCATTTTATCAATATATTTTGCCACAACTGGCTCTTCGAGAATATTCATAATCTTAATGTGGCTCAGAACAGAAATGAGTTTGACGCCCCTGCCTTTGGTCATTTGTACGTCTGTATAGTGTAGTGATACGGCTGTCACTTCTTACCATAAGCCTCCTCATCCGTTCTTTCTCAATGCGCTCATTCTCCTTCTTCTGCTCACGCTCAGTGTTGGCGTGGTAGGTGGACACGGCTTTGGTCAGCTTCTGAATCTTTCCCGTGACCGAGCGGTGATACTCCTTGAAGTCTTTGGCATGCTGGAGAATGCTGTTGAGGTACTCCTGGCGTAGACAGACAAAAACCCAAAGCATTAAAGGAGCTATTAGAATCATTTCACGTGTGGCTTCCTGTTTCTCTTTTACCTGATGTTTTTGTCTGCGTTTGCGCTCTTGCTCAATCTTTTGCTGTTTCTCCAGTTTCTCCGTGATGCGAGCCTCCCGCAGAGACTGGCGCTTGCTCCGCTTGTAGGCTTTGGCGTCCAGGGCCGTCTCGAGAGCCGTGTCGCGTCGCATGCACACCACTACTTCTTGACGCAGCTACGGACAGCAAGCATAAACTCACCTCAGACGCACAAAAAAAACCACACAACTGTGATCCACAGTGAAGGAAAAGAGCGTCATCTTTACACCTGAAGGTGAAGATGTTTCAGTTCCCACCTGTCTCTGGAAGTTCAGCAAACGAAGAGCTTTGAGCTCTATTGTAGCTTTGGTACGTAAATCACCAGCCAAAGAACCAGGCAGGTTCTCCAATTCAGCAATGCGATGAGCAATACGAGCCTGTAACCTGAAAACGCAAATGACATGCTGTCAGGGTCTTGGATATTCATCGTTGTGTTCATTTAGGGATGTTCAGATTCGATCCCAGGCGTTATCATCGCAGTCACTAATTAAACTCAACTCCTGGTGCCTGCTGTTGGTGTACTTTGTGTTTTTATTATAAATAATGCTCTACTTTTGTACATAACTAACACAACCATATGATAGACCATGCACAACATTTTGTAGATCTGTTGAAACTGGGTTCACCTTAACAATCTGAGAGTATCTCATTGTGTACAGTGATATTTATAATAAACATCTGCTTTGCTCAGACAAGCAGATTTGTCCATTTATGAGAGATCTGCACAAAAAGCAGCTCAAACGCAATACCAAAAGTTATAAAGTTACAACACCTAATTCTGTACGTTTTGCCAGAAAACAAGTTGAACCGCATTAACATAAAATCAGTTATCAATGAGTCATATCAAAAGTAAAAATGCTAACATTAGCGTGTAAGAAAACTGTCCATGAGATTAAAAAAAAGTACTTGTGATAATAGAAGATGGATCCCTAATGGAGCCTAATGTACCTATACTCCCTCTCTTGCAGAATCTCCACGGGGTCGAGACCGCAGGGTTTCTGGATGGGGGTAATGCGGTTCTGCTTGGCGTGGTAAGGCATCATGGGAGGAGGCTGAGCAGGCTGACCAGGGGACTGGGTCTGTGGGGGCATCACAGGGGAAGCAGCCGGGGGAACCGATGGAGGAGCAGGAGAAGGCCTGCCTGTGGGCTGAGGGGGGATCAGTTTTTGGGGTGTGTTGGAGGGGGCCGCTGCGTTCACCATGGGGCCTGAAGGAAAGAGAAATGAGCAAAGGAAGGAGAACTTAAAGCCCCGCCTCTGTAATAACAGCAAACATAAAAAAAGTAAAATCTTAACACTTTACTGCTGAGCATGTAGAAAGTCTTAGCAAAAACACTTTGTTAAATTTGACATTTCATGTTTTAAAGATATAATTCAGAACTGGTTGTTTTGCTGAGTTTACTGTTTGCGCTGGTTTATTTCTTAACTTAAAACTCTTTGGAGTGATTCATAGGTCAGTACTGAGCAGATTAAGAAAAAAGAAATTATTAAAACGATAAAGTGGAAAGGAAAACTGTCAGAGGAATTACTGTTAAAGACAACTTCAATATTTTATACTGTTTATAAACAATGACTACAATGAGGAGGACTGCTGGGGGGGAAGTGCTATATTTTCCTACCAGTACTGTAAATAAGATAAACATTCAGTAACAGGGCTCCAAACGTTTGGCAGTCTGACAGAACAACCGCTGACCTTCAGGCCATGACTTGGAGGGTCCGTTGGGATTCGGTCCTTGCATGCCAACTGGGGTCCCTGAAGGACCAGGGGGAGGCATGTTGGGACCCATCATGCCTGTGTTATGGAAAAACACAGACCATCCCTAGTTCAGTTACTGCATTTTAGCAAAATTATTTTGAATTAGGAGAAAACATATGCAAAAGCTTGGTCGTTTTGTGCACCTTTTCCAGAGATTCAGAAAGATACACAAATCTTGCCACAAAACAAATAAAATAAATCAAAGAGTACTCTGTATAAGCAGACTCACCATGAGGCCGGCTGTAGCTTGAGCCCATAGGTCCAGGCCCTGATCCTGGTCCTGTTGGACCACCTCCTGGTCCTGCACTCGCTCCAGAAACCAGACTGGACATGGGCTGCTGCTGCTGCTGCTGCATCCCTGGCATCGGCCTCTTTCCTTGAACAGCCATTTGGAGATGATCCGGCAGGGGCTGTCCGCGGGCAAGCATCTTATACGCCATGATCTGGGCTCTGAGTTGGTGGAGCTGGTTTTGGTTAAAGGGAGTCGGCCCACCAGGACCTCCAGGGCCACTACCATCAAGGCCAGAACCGAGGCTGGGAACGCTGGAGCCAAGGCTAGGCCCAGGGCTAGGGCCAGGTCCAGAATTGCCCGGAGGTCCGGACCGGCTATTAGGCCCCAAGGAATGTTGGTCTACATTGGGGCCATCAAGAGAGGCTGAAGCAGAACCAGAACCTGCAGAAGACGATGAGGAGGAGGTCGATGGCATAAGAGGACCAGATGGGGGGCCATTTGAAGCGACAGGGCTGGAGTGGTCAGAGCCACCAAGTGGAGAGTGGTAGCCTGGAAGGCCCAAATAGAAAGGCAAAGAGAAACAGATTACTCAGTGAGTTTGCTAAAAGAAGCAGGTCAAAAACCCAACCAATCTGTTCACAAATGTTCAAATCAACTGCTGACTGGGATGGTACTAGTTTTCTTGCTGGAATATTAGTATATCAGTGATCTGCACATTCCTAAATGTCAAAACAATTTCCAAAATAATGAATCATTACCCAATCCTCATTAAATCCTGCCCAACTGTTATTTCAAAAGCTTTCTCAGACAGACTCCCTGAGTTAAACCCAAGACCAGCTGTCTAGTAGTAAACCTGGATGTCTTCATGACAGAAGGAATTATTACATAGCCATGATGTGATTAAACATGCTTTTATTGTTTTAGCTAGACTGAATTGTGAAATCATGATGATTTCTATTTAGAGGCTGACATAAAAAAAAAAGACTGTTCGAGACAATGCCTCACACATGTTGTAACAAGCAATAAGCCGCGCACCACTCGTCTTCTTACTCAACGCTAGACGGAAAGACATTGCTTCAGACAGCTTTGTTGCTAATTTACCTTGTGAATGTTGGTCCAGAGGGCTGGGTGGAGGGCCCATGCCACTGTGCCCGCCCTGTCTCATCGAAAGCCCCTTCATCTGACTGAAGCGACTGTCATCACACAAGCTCTTCTCATGCATGCCCTCCATGGGCTGTGCGGAGAAATCAAAACAGAACAGTGAGCAACGTAGAACACAATAAGAACGATCTGAAATGGTGGTGGAAGCATAAAGCTTCGTGGAAGATTCTGAAGAAAACTTGCAAGAAATAGGAGGATGTTCATCTTTTCAAAAAGACAGTGATCCTACAGCCAGAGCTAAAACTGGATGTTTTACATAGAAGTACAATGGTGTGCTAGAATTGCCTACTCAAAGTAAAGACTTAATTGTGAATCCGTGGTCAGCCTTGATGTTCCTCTGCATTCAGAGTAAACTTGCAAAAAGAATGGGCAAAATGTTAGTCTCTTGACACATAAAGCTGGTAGAGACAGGCTTGGAGAGGTTACTGCACAATGGCTTCTCAAAAATAAAACACACAGCTAATTTGCTAATTTGATGAAGAACAACACAAAGAAGGAAAAGTAATGTACAGGCACACGTTACTTGTAGTCAATAAAAAAAATAATAATAAAAAAAAAACATCTGACCAACACTTTAAAACAGGTTACTTCGGACAGCTGGCCTGGTAAAGGAGGTCATCAGATGAAACTATTTTAGATGACATGAAAGACTTGCACATCTTCTATAATGTTGTCTCTTAGTGAAGGCCAGGTCTGTGCCAGGACGTCCCCTTGACCCGGTGCAGGTCAAGAGGGCAGATAAGCTACTGGTTAAGATGGCATCACTGTTAGACAATGTCTCCCGCTCTATCCATGAAACTGTTGCTGAACTGAAGAGCTTGTTGAGCTGCTGCATCCCAGGTGCACAAAGGATCGTAATAATAGATCCTTCAGACCAGCAGATGCTCCCAACATACTCAATGAATTTTGACATCCCTTGCGATGTTTCATTTTAAATAACATTTCTGCATGTATCTACACATTTCTGTTGTTTGCACAGTTGTATCGTCACTTATTATAAATAGATTGTTGTTTTCATGCACAAATACACACATTTTGTACATTTAAAAAAAAAAAGATCCTGCTTCCAAACAATTGTTCTTAAAATAACAGTGTATCTACCATCTTTGGAGCTAAATTGTTTGAAGTAATGAAGGGTTGAAGTGGAACCCCTGGGTGTATTTTGTCCTTACTTTGTGCAAAGGGTGCATATTTTCGGGGCCATATCCGGAGGGTACTGGCTGGGAGTGTCCAGAGGAAGGAGGACCGGGGCTGGGCCCCATCATGCTGTGAGAGGAGCCAGGGGAAGGACCCGGGCTGGGGCCCAGCATAGCATTGGGGGAGGGGCCAGGACCGGGCGATGGACCGGGACGGGGGGTACCCCCCATGGGAGGATCAGGTGTTGACATCGCCCTGGATCTCCTGGGAGAAAGGGAGCAAAAAGAGGAAGAAAACCTTTGCAAAAGTGGCCATTTAATATGCAAAAGTCATTAGGCCTATTTGATATTTCTTGTAGATGCAGAGACACTGGAGCTGAATTGCCCAAACCACCTGCGCATCTCTGTTTAATAATATAATATTTAGAATAACTCAATTGCATAAAAAAGATAAATTTTCCAAACGAATGTCAGATGTTGATTTTTCTCCTGCTGCGCTGCACCAAACCGCCCGATGCCTGCATATGCAATTACAACTGCCGGCTCTAGCGCTGAACTTGATCCGAGCGTGGGGAAATACAGTAAATTATGCACACGAGCCCCTGCTGCTGAGAATTTCCTCAATCAGCCCATGGAAGGTTGTCTAGTTAAACATAAAAAAAGGGGGGAATGGCGGACTGTGCTTGTGCTGACTGACCTACCGGCATCAACAGGACAGGCAGGCTGGGCCGAATCTCTGCGCTCCCGACCTGATATTTGTGGGAAAGAAAAGAAGAAGCTGCGGTTGTCGCAATTAGTCTCCTCAGCCTCTTTGTAATCCGCCTTCAAGCGTTGATTTGTTTCACCGACGTGGCTCGAGCGCCCCCCTCCACCGCTCCTATGACCGAATGTCTAGTCACGGCCGTGCAGCAGGGCGCATGCGTGCGCAGCGATAGCAGCGCATCAAGACAGAACAATACGGAATTGAATCTGCTTACAGTCAACTTAACCATCATGATAACTAAGGGGGGAAGCAGTCTGAACTCCCAAGCAAAACTGCACCAACAGATAGCTGCTCCTTCAAGAATGCATTCATAGCCTTTGGTGATTAAACGATTCTTCTTGCGGTGGGATTTCACATACAGTAGCTGCAAAATATTAATGCGCCTTTAAGTTCTTCATATTTTGTCACCTTGCAACTACAGCCTTCTGTTTTCTGGGATTTTATGAAGCAGGCCAGCAAAAAATAGTGCACATTGTGCAACATAAATTATACTTAGTTTTCAAATGTTTTTAAAAAAATAAAAATCTGAAACATGTGGCTTGCTTTTTCATTTTAATTATTTAGTTGTGGCTTCAGCTTTCTTGAGAAATGTTTCTTTCCCAAGTAGCTTAGTTGCAATGAGACCATCTGTAAGCATCACATCTCCAGTCTTTCTCAAATGCATTATGTTTGAAGAAGAAAACTATTTATTTAAACCAGATTTATAGGATATTTGTTGTGCTATCTGTGGCAGTCCCAGGTTTTATCCCAGGATTGTCATGTATCAACTCTGTCCAGTTTTTTGTCCATGCTGAAGAAAAGCATCCTTACCACATAATACTGCCACCACCACGTTTCCAAAAGGGATAGTGTGACTCATTTTTATATTTTTAACAAATCTGCAAAAAATAAATAAATAATCCACATTGTCATAATTATCTATTTGTGTCTAGAATTTAGCAGAAAGAACCACAAGCTTCTGCCTCATTACACAAGCCAGTTCTCAGAGCAATGCTGGTAAAATCATTGTTAAAGGGTTAGTAGAAGAGGGATGTTGTGAAGACTTTCTTAAGGCGAAGTGCTGAAAGGAGCAAGATTTTCTAAAAGAGACCCAACTTTAAGGAATTAAATTATGGAGTCATATCTGACATATACAGCAGCTTTATAACAATATAAAGTAACTTATTGTGCTGTAAAGTGATTCTATGTGGCTGGAAAACATATTATACTATCCCTTTAAATAAGATCCAGAAATGGTAAGGAAAAAAAAAAAAGGACAAAAGAATAGGACACCTGGAAAAAACGAAGGATACTAAAAGGGGAGAATGCAAGAATATGCTGAAATAAGCCATCGTAATAAAACTAAAATTTGGGCATCGAGTGTAAAAGACAGGTGGCATTTTCTGGAAAGTAGGTAAAGATAAAACAAAAGATCTTAAATGATACAAAAAGATGTCACACAATGAGGATAGTGTTCCAGTGTTTGTATTTAATCTGGACAGCAAACTAGCTAACAGTAGTAGTGCAATGTCCAGTAAGTGCTGTCATGTAAAAGAACAGGTCATGGGACCAGAAACTCAACTCAGCATGGTCATGTGACACATTAGCACAATAAAACCTCGACTTTGTTGATTAAGCATAGCTGCTTTGAGTTTTACTTTGAAAATGTATCCAGATCACTTTTTAAAAAAATGTTTGTCAAGGCTTGGCCATTTAGTAAAAATAAATACCCATTTCTAGCAGCAAGAGAAATGTAACAGCAGATTTCTGGGAGAGTTTTATATTCCTGATGGCAAATAATTAGGAAAGGTTCTGGGCTGTGGCTTTCTCAGAGACACAAAAGTTTCACTGAAGATGTTCAATAAACTCTTGCAAGAGTCCAAAACCTCTGGGAGGCACAACAGCACTCACATCTAAATATAGCAGGACAATTAAAGACAAATAATTTACACAAATCTTGCACTCACTCACGCACACACAGTCATAAGTCTTATAAATAAACTCAAAAGAGGATGAAACTTTTTTGAAAAGAAAAATGTGTACAGCAGGTGATATATTACCCAGGAATAACAATGGGAAGCTGTAACCTTGAGTATTGGAGTTTTAGTTTTTTTTTTTTTTTTACTTTATGAAGGGAAAACATAATCAGTCCTTTCCAGTTAAGAAGTCAAGAGAGAGATCTGAAAATCAACTTCCTCCAGTCAAGAAAGCAGATCAATCAACCGATTCATGTAGGAATATCTTTGAAACAAGGCCGACAAGGAGCTGTATCCACTGGAACCAAGTCAGAATAAGTCTTCTGCCACCTAGTGGTGGAATGTGGGAGGTCATGTTCCTCAGCGGTTCACAGGAAGACAAACTCCTCACTGCTTCTTCTGTTGTCACTCCTGCTCAGTGTGTCTGGAGGCAAGATGTGGGCAGAAGGCCCACTGTGGTTGCTGCTGTCACCCTCAAGTCCATAGTCCTGCCCCAGCCCCTCAACGAAGGTGAAGATGGGGTATTTCTCCTTGGATGAGGACAGAGCCTGGACGGATGACAATGGTGAAAATAAACTCCAAAAAGTCTACAAAAAGCAACATTAGAAAGGAATGTGCTCTGGAGAGCAGAATGTCACATACAAAAAAATATGCAGATTCGCATTATAAAACGCTTGTTTACATCTGTAATGAGTGTGAAATTAATGCTTAATTTAGTATATCTGGCGCTGACATGTTCCTGTAAATTTTAAAAAGTAAACATAAGAAGTGCATAAGGGTGAAGTGGAAAGAAATACCAATTGAGTTAACAATAAAAAAAAAAAATGCTAAACCCAAACCTCTACCTAATAGTCCAATTTTTTTTTTGCTATATCTGCACTAAAATACCAGACAAAACCAACATAAATTAAATTGGTTGTTCTTTTGTTTTTATTTAAAAAAAAAACTGAGATAAGTGGTAGGATTAAATAAGGGCTTCACTTCTTCCTACTCTTTTTCAAACAGAAAAGGATTTTTCATGTGCATCTTAAGACAAAAGTCAAAGGTTTTTACATTCTCCCTGCTGCAACTTGTCAATTCAAACCATTTGCTAATGAAGTATTTCATGGTAATTTATGCATCTGAATTTAAAAAGGGTTTAAAAAAAAAAAAAAAAAAAAAGAGTATGTATCTGGTTTTTGGTGTTAGTAAAAACTGAGCCGGGCGTTTTAAAGTCTCACCATGCTGACAGCAGCACATAGAGATTCAAAGTCCTTCTTGTTCTTGGCATAGAAGCCGATGGTGCAGCTGGGATCCATCCGGCTGAAGGGCATCTTTTTAGGGGAGCTGCAGTGGAACGACTGCAGAGTGATACACAGAGACGGGGTCACACAAGAAAAAGTCAACATAATTGTTGAATTCCACTACGTTAGATAAATCTTGTGAGATTGAGAGCGAGGTGCACTGACACGTGCAGACGTGATAACAGACCTCCAGTGAGAAGTCTGCTTGAGCGACATCGACAACCGGCTGGCAGAAGTGTGGGTCCAGATAGAGAAGCTGCTCATCTGCATGACACAAAAAGAAAAATATAATCTGACTTAAATTATTTTATTTAGAGAGAAAAAAAAACATTTGCTGCATTTCAGCTTTGTGGATTTATTCTCATTTCTCTGATTATTCAAACCAAACAAGACGAAGCAGATGGTTTTCACCTTGGAAGCCAATGAAGTAGAGTGAGTGCTTCGGTTTCCCTCCAATTATTCCAATACAACAATCCAGCTTCAGGATATTCTGAAATTTAACAAAAGTGCTTTCAGTATAAGGCAGGATATTTTAGTAAGACATGATTGAACAAGGAGTTGGTTAATCAGAAAATGCAGACCTTGACACACTCAATGTAAGACGGGTTAAGGGCCTCTCCTCCGAGCCGGACAGGGACCAGTATGATGACAGACTTCCAGGCTTGGTCGGAAGGATCAGCAGGACTCTGACTTAGTGACAGATCGCAGAGATGCACCACATCCTCTTTGTATACTAGGATACAAAATCACATCATGGGATTAAAATAAGAGGAGAAATACATCCCTGTGAGCAGAAAAAGAAAAAAAAAAATGCTAACACTTAGCTCTAATTCTTACCTGTGCAATCCTGAGCAACATATACCGCTAGGCTTTGTGCCACAGAGGTTTTGGCCACGGCTTTCCTGCAAAAAGAGGGAAAAGACTTAATCACTCAGCATCTCAAACCATCTAAACGACTTCAGAACGATTAAAAACAGCATTGATCCAAAAGTAGAGCACTTACCGAAGAATATGCGCCACTATCGATGGGCCGTACCAGTCGCCAGCCTTCTTTCCTGAACTTTTGCCTATTTCCACCAGCTGGTGAACACCAAAAGGTGCTGGAGGCTGGTCTCCAAACCAGGTGATTAGCTTGGAGTGGATGGGCTCCGCCTGCCGGTCCCTTGCAGATTGAGGTCTCTTTCTCTGGCAGCATCTGGGCGCCTGACTGCCAGCTGGGATTTTCTCTGGGCTGCTGGATCCTCGCAAAGAACCGAAGGAAGGGATAGGGACACCTCCAGCCCGAACTGGGGAACGAGGTCGGAACACCTCGAAGTCCACATCAGTTAGCTGCTGAGCGTCTGGCCAAGTCCAATCTACAAATTACCAAAAAAAAAAAAAAAAAAAAAGCTTTAAAATAGTAATGTAGCAAAGTCTGGTTGATCAATAGAATATTGGTTTTTAAATTTAAAAGGTACAGAACGTATTGCTTAAACTAAATCGGTTGAAAATATGCTATTATAAATAAACTTTCTCAGGGCTGTAATTATGTTACAAAGATATGAGCACAACATGCAATCAACCCAAAAACTGAGCAGTTATGTTGTGAATGCAAAGTTGAACTAGGAATGATGCGTCAGCAGGATGCAATAAAGCCAACATTAAAAACAAGATCATGTATGATTGAAGCACAAGACTAAAAATTCTTCAAAAATAGTTTCTTCTCCATCAACCTCACATTTGAAGCTTAATATATATATATAAAAAAAATCAAAAGATTGAGACAGATCTGATAAAACTCCCAATGAAACTCCTCCAATGTTGTAGTTTCTACCATCTAAAGGAATAGTGGAGATGTATGTTCCTTTTTTATTTATTTTTGCTGGTTGTGATTGGTTGTTTTTCAACCAAACAATGACTTGCGAGGAATATTGCATAAAAAAGATATCTGTCTGCGACTGGCTGGTGGTGTGGTTCATTTACATACACTTTGGTAAGTTGTAAATGCAGATGCAGGGCTGAGTGCAAGTGCAAGAGTTTGTCAGGAAATTGTCAAAAGTCAAGAGATAAACACTTCACGAATGATTACTAAAGTTTAAGTGCACAAACCTCTGGGCATCAGGTGGGCCACGAGCCCCTGTGCCAGCAGCATCTGTCCGCTGCGCAGCATGCAGCCCCAGCCACAGTCTGTTGTCCAGGTAGAGCCTTCCAGCGGGGGAAACTCCCTCCGGTAGGTCAGCCATATTCTGGACACAAAATCCCGACGGAACCGCTCCACCTCATCTGAGAACGTAAGAGAAAAGTGGAAAAAAAAGGTGTAAAAATAGCTAATAAAATGTAGATTTTACAACCTTCGTAAAGGAACTGTATTTTCATTAGCTTTATTAACACATTCCCACATCACAAAAATCACAGAATTCCTGTTCTTCTTCAAGTTTCACTTTCCAGAGTTACACAATTTATTGAGCAAAGCTGACATTTTTCAGACAAAAAAAAAAAAAAAAAGAAGCACATCTGAGTCAGAGGATGTAGTTATCACACAGGAAAGAAGGCACAAATACCTTCATTGTTGAGTAGATAAGAGTGTCCCAGGATTGTGACAGGAGATATTTTGTTGAAAGAGGTTTTAGTTTTAATAGTCCAACCTGAGAATTGCAGAGAAAACAGGTGAAGGGTGCTGGCTCAGAAAACTCATTCTCGTGATTTCAACTTTGAAGCCTCTGCATAGATGTAATTACACACCATATTTGACATTGTTCCATGCCGACATCAGTTTGGCCTTGACTTTGTCCATCTCATCAGGCTCTCTGGCTGCATCTCTGCTTGCATCTGAAGCTTGAGGCACTCTGAATCCAAAGCTGCCCTGCCGCTCCAGGGACGGCGGCCTCCGGCTCGCCACCTGCTCATCCTGCATCACTACCCCCACGTACTGCACTGCGCTGGGGGAAACCGAGTTCATGTCTCCGAACCCTCAAAGACGGATGCTGATGCTCCTCCTTGCAACATTGAACTGAATTGAAAAAAATAAGGGACACTAAATTAATATACTGTCCTATCTTGGTATGGCTCTTTAATAATAAGTATGTTGTTTTTTAACAGACTGTTCAAAACTATTTCACTTCTTAAGCTGAATCGTGTCATGATTTTAAACGTACTTTATAATCATAATCTCTAGCTAAAATGTTCAATTATTTGTAGTGTCAAATGGTGTTTTGCAACAAACTTGATATTTGATTCTTTTTCTTTTAGTGTTTAATATAAATATGGTAATAATTCAATATGAGCCTGTGTGGTTTAACAGTATTAAGCCAGATCATGACAAAAACTGTATAATCGTTTTGAAAACAGCAACATCTTTTTAATGTAATTCTTATGAATTAAATAGCATTAATTGAGATTACAGGGAGCATAAGGTATCAGAGCGTTGCCAATGTTAAGTTGACGATATAACCAGGACTTGTTGTTGACATTTTGGACACACACATCTTCTGAAAGTCTCAGTAACACACTTATAATTTGCCATTGGACACTGTGAGTGATCTGACAAAATATTTTTGACTCTTTCCTTGGAAATTTATACAAGTAGTTAACTACTATAATTGAAATTGTACATAATTTAATAACACTATTCTAAAATAGCAAAAAAAAGAACAAAAAAAAAGAACAAGCAAACAAAAAAAGCCAGACAGTGACCTTAAACTTGATAAAATTAAACTAACAATCATCCTAAAGCCTTAAACACTGAAGGATTTTCTCACCACGCCCTGAAACTGATGAGTAGTAGTTTCAATAAGGAACACACAGTTACAATGCTGGAAAATAAAAAAGAAGCACAGACGTCATGTGATTCCCATTTGACAACCGGTATGTCAGGCTCTTTTTTCAGTGCTACAGAAAGTCATCTGATCACGGTCATTTGTCATCCATCTGGATACGGATTTTTTTTTTGGGGGGGGGAGGGGGGGGGAGAGGGGTTACAGGCTATACCAAAAATAATGTGTCATAACAGCAAGAACATGCTTTTGTGACTATGTCCAACAGCTTTTGAGTAATTACGCTGTAGTAACGTCTTACGACATTGGGTCCAACAAAACGGACTTAACACCAGGCTTTATGTAGAGTTAAAGTTCCCTCAGTTGAGGGCCTACTTACCTGTCTCAGTTCCTGGTTAAGCAGGCCGGTGTCTGGTCGCACATTCACTCATGTCGTTGCCTTCTTCGGTCCCGTCACTAAAACTAGCTAACTAAATAAGCTAACTTTAGCGCTAGACCCGGCGTTCGCTCGGTAACATTTATGAGCACACAACAACAAACGCCATTATATCCCAACACACTACATCAGATGTCAGTGCAGAAGATGTTTCTCCTTAAGGCACTCAGGTTAATTTGTTTAGTTTAAACCAGAGTAATACTGTCCGCCCCACTGTACAGCTCCAGCTTTAGGGTCTCCCTCTAGCTGTCACTGTATTTACTTCCTGTTATCCGTTCCTGCTGCCACGTGATTGGTTGAAATAACCGTTGCGAGAACGCTGATTCGCCGTTTAGCTCGTATTAGTAATTGGCAAACCTTCATTGGGTGATATTGACTACGTTTTACTTTGTGACCGGAACTAAAAATAAAAATATCTAACGAACACATTTCCTGCTATGTGCAATGCAAAATATGCTCCATAAAAATGTAATTTCAATAAGTACTTAGTTTATTTAAGATAAGAATATCACGAAACAACTTTTAACGGTTATCTCAGAAGTGACCCACAGTACAGTGCCTTTAGAAACTATTCACACCCCCTTGGACTTATCCACATTTGTCTGAGCCACACATTTGAATCTATTTTAGTGGCATTTTATGCAATGTCAAAAGCATTGTCGTACAAAATTGTGAATTGAACTGAAAATTACACTTACACACACACTCACACACACACGCACGCACACACACACGCCCAAACATTCCCTTCTCACCCTCCGTGGGTGGTCTCTTTCATCCTCTGAGCTCGGGTCCTCTACCAGAGGCCTGGGAGCTTGAGGGGTCTCCTCCAGTATCTTGGCCGTGCCTAGAACTGCACATTTCTGGACTGAGATGTCTGATGTTGTTCCTGGATCTGTTTTAGCCACTGCTCCAGTTTGGCTGATCAATTAAACACTATGACACTAGACTCTTTAGGTATTTGTTATTTTACCTTGATTAGACTGACTCACAATCCAATCTACCAAACTTTTTTCAACCACTCAGCTCTTCATTCATATGTTTGGATGAAGCATGCTGCAGAAAGCAGCCTTTTTAGCAATAACCAATTCTTTCTTACTCTTCTTGTGGAATGTGTTACTAATTTGTCTTTTCAACAACTATCAAGTAAGAAGCTTTCCTCACCATGTAGGACCCAGCATGACACATAATATAAAGTCATTTAAAAAAATAGTCTTATTTATATAGTATTCTGGGAAATTGAATTTTATTATCTGTAAACCACAGTAATCTAAATGAACAGAAATACCAACTTAACAAAAATCTCAACATGTCGGAAAAGCATTAAATAATCTATGATTTATCCCTTTTCGATTTCAACTGAAATGATACTATTTAAATGACTGAGATGTACCTGTAAATGGTCTTACAAGTCATGATTGCCAGCTGATGCTATAAACAGAAGTTAGCTAATCAGAAGATTGATAAAGTATTTTCAATCTTAAACATAAATGAGAAAAGAGCAATCAACAAGAGAGTAAAGTTTGAGAACAAATTTCTTCACTTTATTCCACATACTGCACTTCAGGTGTCTGCATCTATCACAAACAAAAATACCCCAGTGGAACAACTGAATACACAGAGTGAACAGAGAGGAGTGGAATGTTTATAGTTGGATTACTGTGATCATTTTTACCATCTATATCTGTTAGCATCTGGTAACTTTGAAGCAACGTCAAAAACAAAGATATTCTTCTGTCAAATAAAGTGCTTGGATGATGTTCTCTCCGTCAATCCAAAAATACTAAAAAAAGGGTATTTTTTGACTCAACTGATTGGGCTAAGGCCTAAATATGAAAAAAAAGATTATTTCTTTATCACATTAATTATTTGTGACATTTTCATTGTTACATTAAGATATAAGAAGTAGTCTTTCCTGTCAGAATTATGCATACAATATATTCAAAAATGGAATCCAGATATAAAATTAACAATCACAAGTAGAACACCAGGGAAAATAATTTTTGTTCCAAGTGTTCAGGTAATAGTTCAGAAACATGAATGCATATTTATGACACTATGGTTTGTAACATCCCCCAATAAATCACCAATCTCAGGTTTGTTAGAATATTAAACATGTTAAACAGTCGTCACTAGGAACCAGTAGGGGGCAGTAGAGAACTACATGAATGTAAAAAAAATCATTTAGACTCCAAAGCATCTACTACATAATGTATATGCTTTCATGTGAACAATAGAGGTGATACCACTGCATTTAAGAGGAATCAGGTTTTCACTTTGCTGTAGCTTTCTGTAGACTTAATCTCAAATTGGACAGTAAGAGAGTCTAATTCAATAAAATCAGTTTCCAACCAAGTCCTAAAAAAAATTATAGTTCAAGTACAAATTCAAACATATATTTCAGCTTTTTAAACACTGTCTTACTGACAAATTGATATGCTGCTCTTGGCTAACTTTATGTTGCATTTTTGCATAAGTTAATCAAAATAAATCAAAGACAAATTGCATACATTTACATACAATGGATAGGTATGTGCTTAAAATAGGTTAAGATGCTTACATATAAGGAAAAAACTGAAAAAATACAGCGCATTGCAAAAGTAGTTATATCCTTTGAAGTTATGCACATTTTGCAATGTTAGATTTATAAACTACATAATATTGGGATTGGGACCATTGGGACAGACCAACACAAACTCGTGCAGAATTGTGAGTTGGAAGGAAAATGATACATTCACACTTTTACCAGTAACAATCTAAAAAGTGTGCTGTGCATTCCTATTCTGGTGCAACAAACTGCCTTGAAGAGTCAAAGAGAGCATTAGTGAACAAATAGCTGTGCTGATGGGTTTGGTTTCCTACATCTCTACCTGTGCCTCTTTGGCCTGGGGGATGTTGCAGGTTTGCCACGCACCACTGTCAGGTGGTACCTTGTCTGGTGTGTCTTCCAGCCCTTCTCTGCTCTTGGATGCTGAGTGTTCCAAGCGTATTCATTTATTAGGATGGTCTAGCCAAAGTCCAGACATAAAACCCAACTGAAGTATGTTGCTGCACTGAAACATTTTGTTTCAAATGATCTCCACCCACTTTGTCAGTTTGTTATTATGAAACTAAAAAAAAGAAGCTAAAATACACACTGTAGATGTGCAAAGCTGGGTGAGACATATCCCCAAAAGACATGCAGCTGTAATTGGAGCAACAAGCAGCTCTGCAAACTATAGACTCATTGGAGATGGATATAAATAACATAATTTACTGATTTAAAATATATTAAAAACCATGTAATTTCTTATAATGTCTAAATATTTGTTAGTTTGTGTTGGTCTATCACATTCCATCCATTCAAAGAAAAAAATACAATAAGGTTCTTTTAACACAACAAAATGTGTTCAATGGATATGAATACGGTTGCTGTCACTGTCAGATAAATTTTGTCCTGCGAAATATTATCTGAGCTTTGACGTAGGTAACAGTCTTTATCAACGTGTTACATTAAATATCCCGTTTGATTTTAACACAGGAACATTTTTAAATTGATTCAAGATATTTTTAGGTCTATACGAACAACCTCTATTTTAGCCACGGAGCTCTTCAGCAAATTATTTTAAGCTACATCAGTAACTGACTGGCTGAAAACTCTTGAGTTTAGTATATATGTGCTGATGACATATATATATATATATATATATATATATATATATTCTACTCTGTTTTATGCTCCTACAGTAAAATCAATCTGGGCAGTGTGAGTGCGATAAGTCAGTATCCCTGGATCCTAACTACAAATTTCCAGGCTGCTTTCTGTCATGTTACTTTAATGAACATAACACACACATACACGTGTTTGAACCTTTCCAAATCACACTACCAAGCACACTTATGTCCTGCTTCGCAGACCACAAAAGGAGTATGGATTAAAAAGTATCGAAATCAGCTGCTGACAGAGCTGTCTCCTGTGGCAATGCAAATGTTTTTGGGTGTTTGTGCTCCTGCCCATTGCAGCACTGGGAGGCGGAGGGAGAAGAAAGGCCGGTGTGGCCTTCCTGCAAGGACGAGATAAGCACTGAGCCCAAGTTCAGTCGCTCCTTTTCTCCTCTGCAGCCTTCAAGAGTTGATAGGAACCATAGGAGGAGGATAAACACACACTCGGAGACAATCCTCTGACAGACTGGGTGTTAGACAGGTCCTAATGTAACATCCACTGACAGAGAGGGTTGCTGTGGATTCGTCTAACCGCTCAGAGAAAGTAAACTGCTGCATGATGAGTAAACATGCCTAATCATGTTGATGCTTTTATAGAGAAGCCAAACCGATGCTGTGCTGCTTAATGCAAATATTACAACTTGACTTATTCACTCTTCCATTTTGAACAGCAGTAAAAAAAAAAAAAAAATTCTGAATTCTCTAGTTGAAAAAGAGTTACAGAATTTGGTATTCACAGTATTCAGCATGTTTTGATCAGTAAAGCACTTTTTGACCCTCTTGTACCTATTATGCACATACAGTACATATATAGAATATAACATGCATTCACATTGACTCACACATATATATCTGATAAAGTGTTTCACTTAACATGACTATGTGTCTTAATAAATTATGCATCATAGAAAACCAACAGGTAATGACCTTTACAGCTATTTTTTTCTTACTGCTTTTACATTAGATTTATTCAAGGATTTAATCAATAAATAAGACTTTATATACTATGAAACTGGAATGTACATCTTTAAGTGCCTGTCTTCTGTCTTTTTTTTTTTTTTTTTGTCCCTCCAAAACAAAAAGACATTATTATTTTTACTATTTTCTACTAAAGTCTGATGTAATGATCCAGGGGGTCACATTTTTGGCAGGTTCCCAGGTGGTGCTGACTTTTCAAGCAGAGAACTGCCAGGACTTTGAGTCACCACCGCAGCGCCCAGAAGCGTTCGCGCTCCTGCAGGAGTGTCGGACCTCCCGGCGGCAGGTCCCAGCTTCTCCTCGGACGCCTTGCTCTGCTGCTCTTTATTCCTAGACCCCTCTGTAGAGCCTAGCTTGATTGGTCCGAGGACGTTTTTGGCCACGGTGGTGAGCTGGCTGACAAAGCTCGTCTTATCTCCGGGGGAGACGGGCCGCGACTTACACAACGAAGGTCCACAGAGGGAGGGGGTGACAGCTGTTGGGGAGGGGGAGGGAGAGGGGGAATGCTCCTCCACCACCTCCAGGCGACATTTGTCCTCCCAGTCGAGAGTTCCCCTGTAACAATTAACAGGGCCCAAGCCCTGCCGCACTTTGCCCAGAGAGAGCGGCTGCCCGTGCGAGGGAACCACGGGAGCCAGGACCCGAGCTGCCAGTTTGGGGCTTTTGGAGCCGAGCTCAGCAGTTCTTGAATTGTTGCCGTCAGACTTCCGTTGACCGTTCCCCATTCCTGATGATTTAAAAGTCTTATTTATGCTCAAAGAGGCTCCTGTCACGACTGTGTTGATTCCGCCGGATTTATCCGGAGTAGATGAGCTCTTGTTGAAGGCAGCAGTTGGCAGACAGGACTGATTTTTGTTCTCCCCATCTTGCTTTGGCTCTGGTTTTCCTCCTTGTTGCTTGAGCTGGAGATCTTTGCTGTTTCTAGCTTCTACCTGCGTTGGGGGTGTGCTTGCAGTTTTAATAGGAGAGGCAGGGGTTACGAGTCTACTGGTTTCTTCACTTTGTTTGGCGTTCATGTTAAAATCGCTTGCATGAGATTTCCTTGCCAAAGATGTCTGTGACGCTGGCAGACCTGCTTGGTTTACCTCTCTGTCTTTCTCCCTGTCCCTTCCTCTTTCTCGCTCTCTCTCTTCCCTCTCCCTTCCGGCCAGCAGAGTCTCCCTGCTGAGCGGCGACTCCTGTCTCCCGAGTCTCCTCACAGGCTTCAGCACACCAGTCTCTGGGGTGGTGGAGGACACGGGCAGTGGAGGCGCATTAGGAGGCAGATTTTCTCCTTCCGTCTCCAGCAGGCTCTGGAGCCCCAGCTCACAGAGGAAGGCATCTTTGCGATACTCAGAGTGCTGCACCTCCAGGCTGTGCTTCCTCAACGGACCTCCAAGCCCTCCGGTCGAACTGGACTGGGTCAGAGGCGAGCCGAGCTTCTCTGCTGATTGCACCCGCTTGAGAAGAGGTGAGCGCGGGGGCTCGGCGCTCTTTGGCCTGGGCCGGACCACCGGCGGCGAGGAGTGGAGCTTTGCAGGAAACGACTGTGTTGTGTTGGAACTCCCTATTGTGTGGCCTGGCATCGCAGGAGGGGAAGACTGAGTCGGGGAGGGTGTGTGTGCCAGAGGGGACAGCGGGATGTTTCCAGCAGACTTGCAACGGGCAGAGCGATACTGGCGGTGAAGTTTTGGGGACAGGCCGTGCAAGGAGCTGGGCCGCATGTGCTGAGAGGGAGAGGGTGAGTTCGGAGTGCTGGAGGCAGGAGAGCTGCTCTGGGAGGAAGCACCTAAAGAGTTCAGCGGACACATGGGGAGACGTAAGAAATCACCAGAGGAAGAGGTTCAAAGCTACACAAAGAAAGCCGGCCTCACTGATAATTGCTGGATAACTGTCTAAACATGGCAACATACCGAGGTAGGAGGGCTCCGGGGTTGAGCGGTGGACCTGAGTTGGGGACCGGGCAGAGAGGCTGTGAGTTGGGGAGCCAGGAAGACTTTCACTGGAGGATAACGAGCGATTCAGAGAGGACAGGCTGCGGCTGGTGTGGAGGAGATTGGACTGCTTTGTGATCTTACGGAACAAGGAGTTGCGCTTCTTGCTGCAGGATTGACAGAGAATTGAAGTGCACAAAATGAACGGGTTGATCTTAAAATTAACACATACTCATACTAACTGGCACGGAAACGACTCCTGATGTTTCAAACCAGATCGTTTGAGATTCTATAAAGGGCCATTTCCTTACACAGCTAATGTGAAGAGGAAAACTCAGACAAGATAAACCCTGGTTAACTAAATAAAGGAAGTAGGTCATCAACACCCCACACACTAAAAATGCAGAAAAACTGAATTTGATCTACTTTTAACTCGCGTAGTAAAGAGACAAGACTTAAAGAAGCAGGATTGTATATTACAAATGTTGTTAAACATCTGGCAAGTTTTAGTTAAAGGAATTCAATGGTAAAACTAACTCATAGCAAACTGCTGAAAATGTTGACTGTAAAGCTACCCACAATTTTGAAGAAAGGCATGTATTGACAAAGTACTCTATCGAAACAAAGCTGGAATATGACACCAAAACCTTCATGGTGAAGCAGCTCACCATTCCTTCATTGCTCCTCTGTTCCGCAGTAAAGGAATTAGTAGCTTATTTAAAGTATTGAGTTTTAAATGTGAGCTGCAGGACATCTGTAGCTCCTACCTGTCCTGGCTTTCCTTCCCAGCTGTCCTCTTGTTTCGTCGAGCCATCTTACACTTGTAGCTGGCTTTGCGGGCAGGGCCCACTTTAATGGAGGTGTTCTCAAAAGGCGTGGTTGTCACAGTCACCTTGTTCCCACTCTGCACAGAGCAATTAAATGAGTTCTGCTGAGAAAGCTTTCAATGATTCAATGTCGACATGTTTAAAAGGAGCCAATGCTTTGTCGCTTAAAAGTCGCCAGCATAGGGTATAGATAAGATGAAGTGTAACTGACGCCAACCTTGAGGATGAGCTCTACCACTTCGGTGTGGACCAAACCGTGGACCGGCTCACCATTGACATGAGTTATTAGGTCACCTGCACAAAGACCGGCTTCCTGAGCGGGGCCTCCATCTTCAACATGCTGCCGATGCACAAAAAAATGTACAAGATCGCATTCAGGAGAACAAAGAAGCTCCAGTCATGATTTAAATTGGGAAAAACAAAGCTTTGTAACACTTTTGCAACATTTGAAAGTGACCCAGATGGTTTATGTTAAGGTGATGTATATCCATGTCATTGTGGGAACACACTAATCGGAACCCCTGGGTACACAACTTTAACAATATGCCTGATATATAAAGATGTAGGTTAAAAGATAGACTAGTTTTCCTCTGTGTTCAACTTTTATTTAATTTTTTCAGCTATCAATCTGTTATAAGAGGCCATTAATTTCCATTATCACCTTCAACGGTCAAAGTAATAAAGTAGTTTAAGCTAGTAAATGTTTAACTCCAGCAGAGTAAATGCCACAAAACTATGACTCATGCCATTTCCACATTTTTCTTACCCAAACCATGTGATGGACACTGTAGATGTCACTGTCTCCAATGTAGACCCTGATAGCCCTTAGGGTAAAGCCGTATTTCTTTCCAGAGCGATGGATTGTGATCGGGGAGCGCAGAACACTGACTGCAGGAAAGAAGTCTCTGCTGGGTGAGGAGTCACGTGACGAGGGGTTGGAGGAGAAAGAGTGAGGCGACATGGGGCTGGCCAGCGGAGAGAAGCCACCGTGTTGCTCCACTGCAGGCAAGGAGGAGGTAAGGTCAGAGGAAATAGACTTCAGACGTTTCAGAGAGTAGCAGCGCTTTAGGACCTTCAGCCTCTCACCTGATGGGATGATAACAGACAGAGCTGTGGCAGACGCTGACTTGATAACCTTGTTTGCTTGTCTGGAGTTCCGTTTCTCTCCATCGCCAGATAAATGGTGGTGGCGTGCCCGGCGGAGGACCAGGTCATTTGCGGCTCTGGGCCCCAGAGGGTCATACAGAGGAGTGATCACATCCCGGCTGGGTGCGGCAGGGCCGGGGGATAATGTCATGATGGCTGAGCTTACGCTGGCGCTCTCTCCAAGTCTAGATGATTTGTCTGCAAGAAATCCAAATGGTTTGAACATTGCAGGACGATTGCAGCTGAAATTAGAAATAATGGTTCATTTCTCCGTATCAAATCAGGCATTACAGACTTTGTGCTTTCTAAGCTTTGCCAACGAACCTGCTCCATTTATATCCCTCACAATGGGCCTGTGTTCCAGGAGGCTTGGCGAAGGGACAGTGGTGCCATCCAGCGACGTTCCTCGGAACTTCATGAGATTCTGACGGGTCAGGGAATCGGACTCTCCTTCGAAGGGTGAGGCAAAGCGATGGGTGTCCATCAAAGCTGAGAAGCGTCGGCGGGCGCCAAGAGGAGGGCTCGCGTCTCCTTCCATGTACAGAGACTCAGAACAAGACAGCCGCTTCCTGCACAACCACAAGGGTGGTGAGGCAAAACAATTAGTATAGATATGCTTGTTTTAGCATAAAAACAATATGCATTAAAGGAAGTTTTAAAGGTTTTCTTGTGTGGCCAGGAGGAAGGGTAGAGAGAAAAGGGAAGTGAGGACGGTGAAGCCCTGTTTAATTGTAGATCTGCATAACACCAACTTCTCTTTCACACATGGGCTGACCTTGCTTCTTTTTTACTGTATCTATAGATTCCCAGGGATGCAGAAACAGGTAGCTAGGTAATCTGAGAAAAATCTTTTTTTTTTATTTTTTTTTTAACTTTACAATGAACATTTTAATGTTAAGACAATTGCATTTTGAGTTTATGAAGCAAGCAGAAAGTCTGTTCAAGCTATTAAGGATTATTAAAGGTAAATGGGAATTGGCTAAAATAGATATCTGCAGATAAGAGCTTTTCAGAAGTGGAAGTCAGCAACAAAATTTTTGATGTACGAAGAGTAAAGTGTTTTCTTGAAGTATTGAGATATATTTTACAATAAAAAAAAAAAACCCTCACAGGAAGCTGACAGCAACTCACATCTCAGGAGATCCAGTCCTCCAGCTCTTCTCCCTCATGCCGAAGCTGCCCAGGCTCTCTCTTTTTGCCACCTTGTCCTCTCGTGGGCTCCTGTGTTCTCGACGGGACACAGAGGTTGTAGCTTTCTGCTCCAGCTGGGAAAGATGCTCCATGCTGCTGTACACCTGTGGAAAGACAAATGACTCGTAAGTCCTTAGGTTGGGAGTCTTAAGTTAATAATGTAACTGCTGAGTTGGAACAAAGATCCATACAGTGTTTCTGTGTGGTGATTACGTTAGCTGTCAGGCTACATAAATGTCGCAGAGACATACGCAGAACTGTCAGCACTTGTGTTGCATTACGAATAATGGGGGAAGGTTTTATTACAGTGGAAGAATATTCACTTTTCATTAGAAAGAGTTCTCAACAGAGGAGGATTTTTATCACATTTATGTTTGACAATTCAAGGTATTTAAGAAAACTATTTTCCATCTTCATGACGTTTAACCTTGAACAAAGCAATAACAGTGCCTTACAAAAATATTCAGATCCCATGAACCGTATCCCACTTTGCCATTTTACAACCACAAATGGTGATTTGTTGCATCAGGATTGTATATAAAAGGCAAACACAAAGTGATGCGTAACCGAACAAATAAAAATGAATGTGTTCTGAGGGTTCATTCTGAGACCAAGAAATAAATCCAGACAATCCTGATAAAACCGTAAATAATCCACCCTGTTATCCATAAACAAGCATTGTTTGCAGTTTGTTACAAGCCGTGTAGCAGACAGTAAATATGCGAAAGAAGATGAGCAAGTCAATTTTTTTATTTTAAATTTTTGGCTCATATGCAGATAGTTTGTTTGGCCGAAAACTAACACTGTACATCATTCTGAATGCAGATATAACTCTGGCAACACAATGGTGTATGGACGTGCTTGGCAGTTCCTGGAAAGCAGATTTACCTCTAAATGAAGTAAATTGGGCAGAGAAATGTTTTGACTCTTCATTCCCATTTCATTCCCCTCCACTCCAAAATTAGGCACTACTTTGTAGTAGCCTATCAGTTATGATCAATGAAAAACATTGTAGTTTGTGGTTGCAGTGTGACACAATCTGCGGGGGAATGAATACTTTTGAGAAGCTGTAAATTGACAAGTCTTTTCAAGGTCTATCCTTGTCTCTGTCTTCCTAATTGCTTTGCTTCCAGTAGTTGCTCCCTGCTTCCCAGTTGATTACCCCTTATTTATGTATTAAAGTAAATAATACGAAATCTGTATATTTTCATTCTCCTCAGTTAGGTTATTGAAATCAGTTCTGCATTGTGCTTTTTTCTTAGGATTTGAATAACTGCTTGTTCCCACCAGCCAAACTGCATCTTGATCCTTCAATAAACACAGCGAGACAGTTTTTGCCCAGACTTTTGAGGTCGTTTAGAAAACTTTGGTAAAAAAAAAACAGAATGTGACTCAAATATTTTAAGCAACTGATGAACAGACATACCCTTTAGCTACAAGCAGCATGGAGCCAAATGCCTAAATTTCTGCCAAGAGTTTCACTGCCCCTGTCATCTGCTAGGCCACGATTAGTAATTAGAGGTTTATGTGGAATACATCAAGCAGTGATTCTGTTTTCTTTCAAACCATGTTGTAAAGCTGATTACACTATGTAACTGTGGCAAATAATTAGAGTACCAATTTTAACTTGGGGTTTAATCTTGGTCACATTTTTTGTTTGTCATGGCTTGTAAGGCTCTCATTATGTGCAGAGTAACAGTCTGTGGGGGAGGACAATGGGACGAGCTGCAGGAGTGCACCATGGAAACAAGCAATGGCTGAAGACCCAGCTGTCTTCTCAGAAGGAAAAACAACAATGTTAACAGTCACATACAGTACTTTATGTTCCCTTTTTGTTGTGTTTTAGCCACAAACTCCAATATATTTTCTCTGGGCTTTATGTGACAGACTACCACAAAGTAGAGTATAGCTGTAAAGGAAGCAAAAGCATTCCTGGTCTCTAACATTCTTTGCAATAAAAAAATGGTGAGCATTTATTTGTAAATAAAATCTAGTGTAACCAATTTCCTTCACGAGATGCCAAATAAGTAAATAGAGCCCATCTGTGTGGAACGAAGGCCTCACAGGTTTGTTAGGAAACATTCAGCCCATTATCTGTAAACAGCTGCAAACCTACCAAGTTTAAGTGTTTTGGTTTGTTTACAGTTGTGTTGCATTCTTTCCTGTTTCAGAGAATAAACTGAAAAGTTCATGAGATATTCAAATCTTCTGATCTAACTTTGCTTTAACTTTCTTCACAACTTTATCTGTCTACAGAGTTCCTTGGTCTTGATTATGTCATGATCAATATTACTTCCATTTTATGTTTTGATTTGCATTGGGCTGGACACTTACGGTGAACCAGAACAAGATTTCTGAGTTTTTTTCTTCTTTTTGGTTTTGGGAACTGACGGTCTAACGGGACAACCTCCCACAGTTCCCCTCTGTCTGATCGTGACATTTGCCGCACTCCTCCTTAGCACTGCACTAAAATTACGGGAGGGTTTACATTTATACACTGTTTTCTATTAGTTTATCACAAAAATTTCTAAAATTCATTACAGTTTGTGGGTTGTAACATGACAAAATGTAAAAAGGAGCACAGACACTTTGAAAATATATTGAAAAGGTGTTTAAATCTTTTGGACCTTCAGTAGAAATTGGAGACCGGTGAAAGCAGCATACATAGTGTCCACACAGACCTTATTAACACCAGGTATGAAACCAGGCTCAGCCTTGTGGAGCCTCTTGGTGCAGTCTGACCCACTTTTTCCCCCTTCCTCATCAACCCCTGTCATGTAATCTCAAGTGCAAAGAAGGTATGATGTGTTGACACAGAGAGGGGAAGAAAAAAAAGCATAGATGGAAACACAACAAAGGGTAAGAAAAAGGAAGAGGTGTACCTTACTGAAGCGAGGAGAACAAGAGGAGAACTGTCTGATCTCCACAGGCTCATCGTCATTGGTGTCATCCTCATCGTACGTGTTGATGTGGTGGTAACGATCTGAACGGGCTGGAAAACAGGAAAATGAGAGACAGGGGAGCTGTGACTTTAATGGTGTCAGATCATAACCTAAACCTGTCCCTAATGCAGTTACTCATGTTTTTAGGTATGTTAATTCAGAGACACAAAGTGCACATACTATCAAAGTAGCTGGTGTCTTCCTCAGACTCCAGGTGGGGGACAAATTCTGCTTTCTGTCTCAACAAACTGTTCCAGTCCAGCGCAGAGAAAAAAGCGTGCTGCTTCACCTCAAATGCTCCACCTGGAGGCCGAAACAGAGGCAACAAATGACTGTCTTCTAGTAATCTAATGTAATAGGCAAAAATCTGACAAAAATATTTTGATTTGTTCATTCTTATTTGTAGTTTATCCTATATTATCTGGTATACTGATAATTTAAAAACATAATAACAGTTAGACATTGTAAGGGATTAATTTAAAGTGATTACCTATTTGGCAATTACAGGGTTCTCAGGCAGTAATCCCAATTAAAAACAGTCTTACTTTAATAGGAGTACTTGTTGCAACAACAATAAATAAAATAATCTAACTAAAAGAAAGTTTGATTTATTGAAATTAAACATTTGTGGAGTACAAGCTGAGGGCATCTCAAAGGCAGCTGTAAGCATTGTTGTACCGTATAAACCAATGAAGTCTAAACTTCAATTTTTGTATACTGATTTCCTATCAGTATACAGAATAATGTCTGTATATTTAAACATTTATTTATACTAAGTTTTCCTTTTAAACTTATCCAGATTTTTGAAAATGCTTAAATGAAATTAAACACTTTCCCATACTCTTTAAAAAAATACTTTTTTTCTTGAAAAAGTGTACAACCATTGGCCATGAATGGCATCTGCTTCACCTACAAACAGCTTTTCATTTGCTAAGTTTAAGTTACATTTGTACAGACTAAGAGATTTAGGTTTTATGTGTTCTAAAAAAAAAAAATCAAAAATGCATAATGCTCACAATTGTTATTCAACACAAAATTAATTCTATATAATCTGTAACTTGGCTCTAAATACAGACAGACACAATATCACAGTAAATGCATGTACCTGTGCCCAGCCTTAAAAGAGGGTTAGTCTGTAACAGAGCAGAGATCAGGGCCTGAGCGTCTGCAGGCAAAGCGTCGTCACCATCTGGCCAAACTATGTCATCTACAACAGACAGCAAACACAGGGCAAGGGTTAAAAATGTTAGTCTGATAAATCACTTGAAGACCAAATGAATTTGGGTTTCTCACCAGTGATGACCTGTCCAAACAGCTCTTCAGGAGTGTCTCCAAAGAAAGGCACACATCCCACCAAGAACTCGTAGAGGATGATGCCCATGGCCCACCAATCCACAGGTTTCCCATAACCTTGACGGAGAATCACCTCAGGAGCGATGTACTCAGGAGTCCCACAGACCTGGAAGTGATGGAGAGAGTGTAAAGAGCAAGAGTGTAATAGAAAGATTTTTAATCATGTAAGCTCTTATTGTGCATGTCATGAAATGCTCTAAAGCCCCGGCTAGATCATCCAAACTTCAAACAAGCTCAAGTGAAGGTTGTGGAAGTTTGCTGAAATCTCTGCCAGTGGGGAAACACTGAGCTTTGTTGCTAGAGAAGCTTTCCAGACACCAGTGTGACATCAATTAACAGTTTCCAGGCTACAACGTAACACAATGACACAGATAAATACTGAGAACCTACTGAAAAGAGGAATTCCTACATGAAGGCTCAATGACACGCTGGGATATATTCAATTTATTTTTATCACGTGAGAGTCAAAATAAATTGTATTCATTTCTTTATAGAAAAAGTGCCTGAGAAGTTGATGCATCAGTCAATAAGCAAATGTTACTTTAAACTGAATTAAACTCCATCTGACTCACTCTGAAAGTAATTTATCCAATAAACACATTTTTTTTTTGTGTAGGAGGGTTTGGTGGATCCAGTGCTGATTTTGAAATTAGGCTCTATAGTGTGAGAAAAAAAAACAAAACTTAACACCTAACAGATTTCTTCTTTTGCTTTTCGGTCACAATTAAATGTTTCAGATTATCAAACAAATGTGAATATCAGACGAAGAGAACCTGAGTCAACACAAGAAGAAGTTTCTAAGTCATGATTTATTTTATTAAGAGACAAAAGTGGGCCCAGTGGGAAATCATAGAGTTTGTTAAAGCGCGATTTCAGCTGTGACTCCTGTCCTAACAATATTTTTGGGTGTTATTTTGGCAAGACAAGGAATCCCTTAAAAAAATTATAATATCAGCTAAATGATCTAAAAAAGCAACACATCATATCCCAAAGCCAAGGCAATACAACAAAAGATGGGACACATATTTTTTTGACAAACATAAAGCATAAAGAAAAAATATTTAAGGAGGCAAACATGGTTTTATGTATTTTTTTTGGAATAGACATAAACCTTAATGTCAAAAGAACTCAGATGTTCTCTCTTTTTGAAACTTGTTAAAATACCTTTATTCCCATGCCATTAAGATCAATAAAACCTTTGAAATGTTTTCTTCGTCAAGGGGAGTCAAACAGATAAAAATGAATCACTGCATTTCAAAAGAGATGTTCCACTGTCAGGAGTGCGAATTATTATTCTGAAACATGAATAATAGTTCGGCATCTAACCCAGGGACACCTCGTTACACAAATGGCAGGAAAAAAAAACATCTCTAGTGGTCTACAATTTTAGCTGAAGCTGGAAAAAATAATGCAACATTCAAAACAGACACTGGAGGGAAAAATAACAAAAATAAATAAATAAAAATCCTAATTGATATCTAGAAAGTTTGGAGCTTACTTACAAATAAAAATGTTTTCCTGTTGTTTTCCTTTTTCTTTTTTTTTATGTAAACGGGATTTTAATCAATTCCAGCAGCTTTTAATAAAGATGCATCTCTGTTCTGCAGACAAAAGCAGAATCTGGCCATGGGAGATAACTAATGTTACCTCTGGGAACAGCAGTTTCTTATTTTTTTCCACCAAAAATACTTGTATTATCCATGTAAACTTAGCATGAAAACTAAGGAAATTTGTGTTTAGTTTATTGTTTCTTTTTTGTACCAATACTTCTGGGCAATAACATATCGTTGGAAAGTCTGTTTGTTTCCCTTTAAATGGTGCCACATTAGTAAGGAGAATGCACTGGTGCGTTTAGCAACTGAGCTGAGTGTGTGGGTTGTTCACAGGAAAAGCTTGGCAAAACCACTCTGCCAATGCCAAATAGCTCATTCTGCTATTGACTCTTGTGGGTTGTTGTTTATTGGATTTGATAATTGAAGTCTGAATAAACAAGACATACTAGCGATTTAACAATTTACTCATTTAGTAAACTGAGGCGTCAGCGTGTGGAAAAACCATACATGACCACAACAGTGGCTGACTAGCCGGAAAAGACTCGTCTACTGAAATATATTGAGGAGTTTTTTTGTTTTTTTTTTTGGGACCTGATGACAATGTTGTGAAAATAAGGACACTTTATTGGATTAAAATGGTGCCATGGTGTCCTCTGACATTCAGCGAGTCACTTGTGATGTGTTTAAATGTTCATGGTTGCACTCTGAAGCCATACTTAGCATACGCTATTCATCAATGTGCAATTTTAGACTATCTGTTGCCGAGTAATAAATGCATGCTCTTGTGTGAGGGTGTAAGTGCTTCTACTTGTGCCCACCGTCTTATAAAGACAAGCATTGCTGCCGACTGAATGAGGCATTTCCCTTCAATAAGGGACTCCATTAAAAACTTAAAAAGCAAATTAGTGGTCTGTGCTAGCCACAAATATGAGATGATTACTGGCAGACTAACAGGCGCCTGTAGAATCCATGCAGCCTGAATGACTGATTACAGTTTAATTTACAGACTAAATAAATTTGATTGCAAAATTGATTTGTGACGGAACTGGAGAGCATAAATGATTCAGTATCGGCAACTCGACAGGAGGCATTGTGTAGCAGGTTTTAAGAGCTTACTGCTTTTAGGAAGATGACTTGGCAAGTTTCCATGAATGACTGGAAGGGATAAAATATGTTTTAAATTGCTAAGCAACATCTGGACATCTCATCTTTTGCACAATCTGAAGGATGCAGGCAAAAAAAAAAACCAAAAAAAAAAACACAGTAAACATGAGACAGACAACATACCGAGCTTCACATAGATAACTTTATATAGTTTTTTTTTAAAGGTACAAACACAAAAACGCACAAAATACCAAAAATAATTTGAAGGTGCAGTGCATTAATGCTAGTTTAGTATAGCAGAAGCAACAAAACACATACCTTAAAAAAATATTTCAGTTCCAATGACAAAGATTATATTACATACAAACAATAAAAGTTTGGATTCCTTTAAACTGGGTTTGTCCTGCAAAACCTTCCCAAAGCAGACAGAGTGACTGTTCGCACAAGTGTAATTTCAGATACTACTTATAAAAACCACTGAAGTATTGAAATACTAATTTGTGACAATGACCCATTAACTCCCGTCAGTTTAATTCAACACAATTTCTAGTATGGCTTGGATGTGGTGTTTGTTTTACGTCGACATGCTGAGTGTTTGAAGAAATTACAACATAATAGAGCAAGTGTCACTTTTTGGGAATAATGTGCTTGTGGCACCAGATGTCCTCATTATTTTCCACCACATTCATCCACATTCAGGTCTTGCTGTGTGCTCATTGTTTTGTCTTCACTGTTGGCAGAAATGTTGCAGTTGTATTGTACATAGTAATTAATCATACTTTGTTCTTATCTACAAAGAACCCTTTGATTTGCAAAAAAAAAAATAAATAAATAAAAACATTGCCATAGTTTTAAAAATGGTGTTCAGTATGAAGGATTTTTCTACGGATCGGCATCAAGTTTGAAATTTGAGTATTTTGACAACTTTATAAGGAATACACATTATCTTCATAGATAGGACAGGGCTTGACGTTCCTCATATTTAGGCTCATGTGAAACACATGTAGAAAAAATATGTTGAAAGATAGGAAACGGTGTGAGAGAAGCTTTTAAATAAATGTTCAAATAAGGGGTTTTTCTGATTGTACCTGTTTGTCAAGGAATTCCCGAGCGTCTTTCTCGATGTGTCCTTCATACAGGTTGGTGGTGAGGCTCATTAGACCCATCTTTGACAAACCAAAGTCTGTCAGCTTTATGTGACCCATGGAAGTGATCAATAAACTGCAAGGAAACAGGAGAAAGGCATTAACGCTGTTGAGAAATGGAAAATAAACTTTCTTGATGTGCCATTAATTTTATAAATGTAAATGTTTGGATATTGCCCTGTTCACTGCTTCAACTTTTCTTTTGGGTTTTAGCTACTGCTTTTCCCTAAGTAACAAAAAAAATTAAAGGGTTGTCTTTAAAATTATCAGTCACAATGGCCACCTATATGTAAACATCGACATTAAACTTTAATTCACTTCTCAGCCAGCTATTAAAAGCCGGTGGATAACCTTTAAAACACGAAGGACATGAAAACACAAATTTAAAGAAAGTCATTACTTTAGTATGAAGAACTCACTTGTCAGGTTTCAGGTCTCTGTGAACAATACCATAATTATGCAGATACTCCAAGGCCAAAACGGTTTCAGCAAAGTACATCCTCGCTAGCTCTACAGGCAGAGCGCCGATGTTCTTCAGCAAAGTGGCACAGTCACCTCCTGAGAAAAAACAAGCAGCTTTTTTAAACCACAGTGACTTTTATCATTTTGTTACAGAAAAACAGTTTAGGCTCAATCCACAAATCCAAAAGACTGAATCTATATGGCATTTTTAATGATAACAATAAGCATTTTATTTGTTAGAGCCTTACAAGACAGCTAAGACCATTTACAAGAAAAAAAATACACAAGAAAAAGAAACGACAAACAAAAGACAGAAAAAAACAAGACACTGACAAGAGATCACAATGAAAAGGCCAACCTGATTAGATGTGTTTTGAGTTATGATTTAAAATTACAGGGAGTATATTGAGAATATCTGCAGATAGAGAGTTGCAGAGTTCCCATGGTGCTGAGAGAGTCAGAGGAAACAGTGGGGTGGATAGAAGAGGAAGAGCAAAGGGAGCGTGAAAGAGCAGTGATGCGCAGGAGATCGGACAGATAAAGAGGGGAGATGTTATGGACGGCTTTGAAGGTGTTCAGCGGTATTTTAAATTGGATTCTGAACATGACCAGAAGCCAGTGAAGATGCTGCAAAACTGGGGTGATGTGAGAAAATGAGGGGGCTTTAGTAATGATACAGGCAGCCGATTCTGGACCGTTTGAAGTTTTCCGGAGTGATTTGTGAGGGAGATCAAGGATTCGGTCCAGTTGACGACATTTGGCTTTAATTAATGAGAGCTCAGAAGTTCAGAAGTAAACCACAAAAACTGTGTATCTGACATAAACCAGCTCTGATCCAGTTACCTTCCACGTACTCCATGACCATGCAGAGATGGCGGCGCGTTTCGAAGGAACAGAACATGGACACAACGAAGGGGTTCTCTGCGAAGGTGAGGATGTCCCTCTCCACAAATGCTTGCTGGATCTGGTTCCTTAGTATCAGATTCTGCTTGTTGATCTTCTTCATGGCAAATCGCTGACGTGTCTCCCTGTGCCGCACCAGGTAGACGGCACTGCAAAGAGGAGCGGAGAACAAGGGAAGAGGAGCAAGACAGAAAATAGTTTTTAATCTTAGAATATACAACACAAGCAACTTTCCTGTGTGCATATTGTCATGATACTGGGGTGTTTTGCTTTTGTTTTGGGTTTTTAATAATTTGCTTGTTTATTTTTGTGCTTTAGGTTTTCCCTTATTCAACAACAGTAATGAACACAGTAACATGTTCATTACTGAGTTTCATAGTTTATACTTTTGTTCTGTTCTTTGTGCATTTAAATTTATTTCTCTTAGATTACCGACAGGTCTTTCCATTTTGGTTTATAGGTCCTTTGAGTCTTAGTTCAACTCACTTTATATTAATTAGTCTTCCTCCTCTGTTTCCCTGCAGTTTTGCTTGTTAATCAGTCACTTTCTATCCCTGCCTCAGTATTTAAGCTCCTGGTCTTTCATTGCTCGTTTCTCGATTCTTTTGTTCATTACGCTCTTTGACCTGCTGTCTCTGCTCTTTTTTTTCTCTGCAATTTCTTGTTTTTTTTATTAAAGTTTTCTGTCTTACCAGCTATACTACGTCTCTGCACTTGGATCCCTACCTCAACCATGACACATATGTTTCCTGTCTACTGCAGGCTTTGCAGAGACAGCGCTGTTCTTGCTCCCTGAGCCACCTGAGGCAGCTTTTATCATGCAGCAGCTTGTGCAGGTCAAGATAAAAATGACACTATATGTTATTCATTAGTTTAAATCCCTACGGGCATATTATTTCCTGAATCCATTTAAAATTATGTAACATACTTTCAAATAAATGAAAAAGCCATTCCCTGAACAGATGCCTGACATGAACCCAATAAAATGTGTCCAATCTAAATCCCATGGGTTTTGACTTCCTGCTCTTTTAAATATTGATAGAGCAAAGGAGGGCAAGATTTAAAAAAAATTGCCATGCCAAAAATGTTTCGTCTCACATATCACTCAGACACTGACAGACATAACTGAATTAAAAATATGCAAATCCACAGACTTAGTGGTACTTTAGGTTTAATAAAGACACTATTATTTCTACCTGTAGAATATCATAGCTCCACACAATTAGGAGCAGAAAGAACTGGGATACCGAAAAACCTTTTATCTTAGGAGTTTCTGTTTTTAGTTTGGGAAATATTGGCTTGTGACATTTCAGCTGTTAAAATATATTAAATATTTAGCAATCTAAAAGTAGTTATCTTCATTTTGGCTAAACAGAATGTGAAGTATAACAAACTCAGCAGGGCTGAGAAGCATAGATCATCTGGATTTTTGTTACCCAACTATAAAGTGTTCTATTATCGATGATTGACCAAAATATTTGTCATTTTAATATTTAAAATGTGGAACTGATTTGTATATATTTTTTGTCTTTTTTCTAAAATCCTATTTTAAATAGATTTTTACAAAAATGCTCTAATGATAATATTCCCAATTATGTTTAGCTTTAGATGGGAACTAAAAAGTGAATACACTCGTACTGAATCCTCTAGTTTCTGCTGTAGTAAAGCGATAAATCATTTTCAACATTAACAGTGATATCTTGCATTATTCAACAGTTAAGCTGAAAAAGAAAAAATAAATAAACTTAGAGAAGTTTAATGAAAAAGAAACACTGCAATAAGCCGGTTGCATATATGTGTGCATTAGATTGTTACTTTGTTAAAACACTTTTTTGATTCAATTTCAACATTCAGCCTTAAGTAAAATCAAATCCTTTAAAAAGTTCATCTGTAGGTTTTTCCTAACATTTGCCGATATGTAAAAGTCACAGTTTGTACAGAAGTTACAAATAAATGGATACCATTTTATGAAGGCAGCAGAAGGGCACAAAAAAAATCACTGCATAATGTATGTCAGAGGAGGAAAGATGAGCTAGAAAAAGGTCAGCAAAGACTGCCAAGAGACAAACACTGAAATAGTTGCATGAGTTCCCAACTACCGCTGGTTGTGTTCTCCTAAAATCTTCCCCGAACAATGTGTTATAATCTTCCAATAAATCAAGCTACATCTTTTTTTTTCTCCATAATTTCAAAACATATATTATGTTTAAAAACAACAACTTCACCTAAGCAAAACTTTACCCACCCATTCATATCACCAAATGACTGACTTCAATAGAAAAATGTTAAACACAAAACTAAACTAAATCCGACAGGAAATGCTTGGAGTCACCTGAAGTAGCCTTATGGCAGCTTTTTCATTAACATTTGTATGTCACCCTCCAACAGTTTAATTAATTTTCCTTCTAAAAAGTAAACAATATGCCACATTAGAGGTAGAAAAAAAGATTATTAATCTCGTCTTTATACCTTTAAAAACTGGCTTTTTAAAGCTTTTAAAAACTCTCCAGATTTTATCCCCTAAAGACTTTACATAGCTTAAGCAGATGTGACATCCTTTCTGTGCAGACTCAAAGAGGTACAAATCCTTTACTTACCCATAAGCTCCATTGCTTATCAGTTTGATGGTCTGAAAGTCTTCCTCACAGGGTGGCTTGATGGATTTGCCTTTTCCCTGGGAACATCCAACGACTTGAAATCACAACTCAAACAGTAACGTAAGCAATTTCTTTTGCAACAGCCGACTGTCCAAGTTTTTATGCTAGTCTGTAGGGACGTTCATGTGAAATGTGTGTGACTGCTGATGTGAAACAGGAGCGTTGGGTGGATGTTTGTTTGTGAGTTCCTCACCTCTGCTGAGTCATCCGTCTCTGGAGTGTGTGGACCCTCACTGTCATAGCTGTCAAGACTCACAATTTCTGTAGAGAAACAAGTTTGTTTCAAACAAAAGCGGTGTTATAATGATAAGAAGCCACATACATCCCACTGTTTTGGCAACCAAAATGTCCTCCTTTTAAGTGGTGCTATTTTCTTCAGCTCTCCTTCCTCCTTGTTTTATTCTCCCTCCTCATCGGCAGCGCTGCCAACTAACGGTTAACGTTCCTTCATTTTCTGTGTGTCAGCTGTCTAAATCCTCCGATTGTGCCACAGTTTTGACGTGGCAGAGAAATAATTGAATGAGAATTTAGTTTCCAAAGCCCCGACAACGCTTCGCTGTGGTTAATAAATTGATTGCAGATAAAAGTCGCAGAGGAGAAAATCATGTAATTAGTGAGTTTTCTGTTTCAGACTGAAAGACTTGTCATTCGTCGCTAAGAAACCAAGAGAAGAAACAATGGTGTGAAAGTAAGAACATGCAAGCGGCTATGTGGGTGTGCATGCATGCTTGTGCGTGACAATGTAGGTGCTAAGGGCTGTGCAGGATAAGACATCAAGTGGCACATTGTTAACAGAGATTAATTAAAATAAAGTGTCTCACCCAGTCAGAAATAAAAGCATGTGGTTATTTCTTAGTGAGTTATTCTGTCACATTAAACCATTAAAGCTCCTAAAGGGCTACAAAAGGAGCAGTTCACCAGAAATGGACAGGGCTCAAATGTGGCGAGGGCTCAAACTAACTCACCAGAAATGTAAGAGAGAGCAAAGTTTACACACTATTACCCAGAAAATGTTACTGTTAAAACAGACAGTCCTATTCAAAACATAATTATGCAATCTCATTCCGAATTTTCTTTTTCAATACAACCATTAAATTGAGTAAATTTATTTAGTGGTGAAAAAATATAATTTTAGGTAATAACTGTTTTTATCAGTTATTTCCCCTAACAACCTCTTCAAATGAAATGAAGCATTTTGTTAATGCATATTTTGCTTTTTAAGTTCATCAGAGTTGAAACATCAGGAGATTTCAAATGAATGATCTGGAGACTGGACTGTCAGCAGATCTTTCAGCAAAATACTGATGCAAAACTTTTTTCCAATACACAAAATTAAACTATTTAAAACGATCATCTCAGTTCCCAGATATAAACCATGAAGAAATCTGGCTATCAAACATTCAGCATGATACAGAATGGAGCTGCTCCCTGCAGAAATCACTAAAACAGATAATCTGCCTTTATCTCACCCCAAATGTACCACGTTTCTTATTGTGGTCTGTACACTCACTGATAACAAGTGAGCTTTTCACCCTCTGGTGCTTTTTACTGCGAGTTGAGCTTCATGGTGCATTTCCTTCACCTTTCCAACAATTTTAAGTGTTTATGGTGAATTATTTGCTCATCTCAAGGATAAAGCTGAGCACCTAAAAGAGTGGCATTGATCCTTGGATTTAACTTCAGGAAATAAATTGAAACTATTAAAGCCTGTCTCCAAACTGAAAAAAAATAATAATAAAAAATAAAAATTCTGTGTGCATTGCTTCAGGCAGAACATTGTACGAAAAGTATTTGTTCTTTCTTTTACCTTCTAAAGGATCTCGGGTCAGTCCCAGTTGACTGATGATATATCTGGGGATGTCAGCTTTCATTAGTTGCCCCTCTTTGGCGTGATCCTCTGCAGCCTCCAGCAGATGGTAAAACTCTTCTGGATTGAACTCCTGTCATTGGATGGATAAATGTTGAAGAGAAATCAATATAAACAGTAAATACACAGATGTATTCATGACAGAAAGACAGAAACTAGTTGAGCATTTATTTGAAGAACCAACCCTAAGAGCAAGAACCCTAACCCATATTTTTAGGTTTTACAGAGTTTACAGTTGTTTACATTCATCTTTAAGTATAAGAAACTAAAGCTATAAATGCGATGAAGACATTTCTAGAAGAGGTTTAAAATATTGTGGAAGTGCCAGTAACAGTAAGAACTGAAAGAACGAAAACGTACACAAGGAGGAAGGATGGAAGAACATCATACAAGTCATATTTTTGCTCATTTAAAAGAATGCACTAGAGTTGTGGAAACATAACCGTTCTACTACATGAGAAAACACAATCAGCAATTAGCACTCCTGTACACTTTAAATTGCTCCCTTTTTCTTGTCAAAATCCTCCCTTTTTCAACTGGAACGCCTTTTTTGTGGGACTCAGTTTCATTCTTGTTGCACGGAAAACATTTTGATTGGAAAGCCGACGGCAGGTTGGATCATTTCCGTCCACACTTTCTCATCTTTGCTCCTCCAGTCCAGAGGAGAAGGAATTAACCTGGTTTTCTGATCACTTCCTCTGCTGGGGGATAATATTCCGGCAGCTAGCAGCGTACTCACTGTGTGACATTTTCAACAAATCAGAGTTTGTAACTGACCTGAATGCTAAATGAACTCCACAGCCAGGGACAACATTTTATCAGTGCAAGTATTCTCCTTTCCAACCTCGGAGCCATGAGGATCTGAAGTCCCCGCCACATCCTGACTGACCCTATCGACCTCTCCTGACGGTTGCCCTGACAACGGAAAGATGAGCCGGAGGGTTTAGGAGCCAGGCCCCTTTGCTGATGAACAGTGGAGGCCATCAATCAGCGAGCAGATATGCATGCAGGTGTGGTTAGACCTTATATGTGCACAACAACTGGTGTTATTCCTAGATAATTTCAGGCGAAATATGCATCAGCATGCCAAGGACATGGCTCCATCTAACAGGGCAGATTTGATTCTGAGAGGACAGCCAGGTACAGGAGGAAGGAATATTCCAATTTCCATATATCTTCACAGTTTGCAGATAAGTAAAAAAAAAAAAAATCCTGGAGGATTAAGTATATATACTGCGGCAGCGGAGCGTTTGTGATACACCGAATGACACAGTTTTAACAAGACCCTGACCTCTACCGCATAGTACAACACATTTATATGTTCCCAACATATCATACGATGAAAATACTGCTATTTAATGAAAAGCGACAAATAAACACTGGAATCTAGTTCAAAATGCAACGACACATGCAAAATGAGTATCACAACTGAAGAATTGCTACAGATAACATGTGACGATGTTCAGCTAATGAACTGTTTAGTGCTTTTACCCAGGAAAAAGCTTATTAGGCCTGTTATAATTTACGTAATTCTAATAAGAAACTGATATGCAGAGTGAGCGTAAAGATGCTTTGTCAGGAAATCTAAACCGGCGGTTTTACCAAGGGTTGAAATTTCTTGCAGATGTAAGAAACTATTTCAAACTAAACAGTTTCTCCACTGTTTGCTTGAGGGGTTTATTGCAAGGGAATAAAAGAGCAGCACTTTCAGCAGATAACAGGAAGCATTGATTATTACTAATGATTTTTATTTTTTCATCTTAACATTAACAAATCCCTGTAAATTCGTAACACTTTTTTTTTTTTTCTTACCAACTAATCAAACTGATTAAAAGGAACATATATATGGTCAGAGGGAACTTGCCAAACACTCCAGCAGCCTGGCAGGACGAGATATGATGATGAAGAGCTTTTTGACAAGCTCAGTGACAAAGGTGAGCTCTGAACTCTCTGAGCGCTCATACGCCTGGCAAAGAAAGACAGGGTGACGTTAGGTGAGGTACGAAGTCAACAATTATCTCCATCTTCATGATTCACACGTAACTCACATCGTGCAACAGCTTCTCCAGATTCTCCTGCAGCTCTCGGAAGTAAACGCTTGTAATCAGCCCCTCGTGTGATTTGGTCAGGCAGTCTCTGGACATCTCAGCGACCTGGTGGTGGATGAAACTGAGGACCCCGTCGGCCAGCGGCAGCACGTTCTCTGGAGAGTAGTTCTGGACGAACTCTGCCAACCTCTCCTCCATCTGAGCTGTGGCCTTCGTGGGGACATGTGTGATGAGTTAGACTACAAAGCGACAGAACCTTGACTGCACACTTCTGTAAATGATTTAGAAGTAGAAGATTCTTCTATTAAAGTATATTCCATGACAGTTGTTGCACGGCGTGCGTTTTAATGAGCAAATCCTCACAACTCTATGTGAAATACAGACGTTCAAGTCAAAATTCGAGAGACAAGTAAGAGTTAAAGTCAGGCAGGAAGTCATGTTTGTGCTGAAAAATATGAGTCTACAAGCAACTGAATAAGGATATCTAATGACATTTTTAGACAAATACACATTGTGACTTCATTTCCTTTCAGTAATTATGACACTGTTTAATATGTTTTATGTTTTTGTACAGATTCAGAGCAGAATATTTTCATTGCAGCTTCAGCATATGGTCAAACAATTAGTAAAAAGACTTTCTTTTTATCATGACCACATGAAACATAAATTATATTAATATTGGCTGTTCCTCTGCCAGTCTAGGTACTCTTGTGTTTGAAGAACAAACTGAAGTCATGTCCAAGTCTCTGATGGAAACAGAAACGAGGACGCATGTCTCGAGCTTGTCTGCTCCCTCAGCTGTGAAAGGCTTTTGAACAGCAACCAAAAGAGTTTGATTGACTGAGCATCTTAGGATCCCCTTTTCACAAAAGTCCTCAGAAAATATCAATACTTCTCTCTTTGTTCTTGCAGTGTGCTCTGCACTTCAGTGGAGGTCAGCTGAATGCAAGTATTCACAAGGGTTCTCTATAAATAAACAGTGAAGGTATGAGAACGTAAGCATTTGACTGAGCTTTAAAGGAGACACTAATGTGAGATCTAGTGGCATTTACAGGACAGATAATATTCCAAGATGAATTAGGACAGAATCTTGATTGGATTTGGAACTCAGTCTGAAGAACCCAAACCTGAATACTGTCAAATTTAAGGTGAGCAATTACCATTGAAAGCAGTGTTTAGTGCTCAAAGCTTTCAACACTGCATGTTTTAGACCTTCTATGCCTCAACATACCTGATTTACATAATTACCTGCAATATTTTCTACAGCTGACTAACTTAAGAAGCTTCTGGGATGAGAAACAAAGACGTGTGAAGGACTTTAATCTTAAGCTCACTATGTAAACATGCATTGCATTATTCTGTCTCATCCAGCTGCAATAAAAATGGCAACAATGTTTAAACCAAGGATTCAGAAACTGCTTCTCATTTTTCCCATCGTTCCCTAGATGCTTCTACAATGTATGTCATTAGGAATATCACATTTATTTAAAAGTCTGAAGTAAATATATTTAAATGTATACATAAACTGAGCTCTTTTTATGCTTCCTGTTGGAGGCAGGATTTTACTGATTGTCTTTTCTTTTTGGTCAACGTTGTAACAAATAATCACTTTACTGTGAGCTTTATAAAATAATCACTTGCACACTTTCTGCTGTTTGATAATGATGATAGAGAACTCACTGCAGTGGCGGCTTGTTGCTGAATGTTGTAAATGACTCATGTGGGCAACATAAACAGCAGCAGCTGTGTGCAGTAGCACTGGAAATACATCAGCACAGCCTGTGAGACGTTATTCTGCTTTTCATCTTGAGGTCAAATTAGCTCATTCTCAACTAAAGTCAAGCTTATAATGTAAACAAATTAACCGATCATTTAACACCTGAAATGGATAAAAGGTGTTTTATACTGAGTTGTCTGTTATTCTGCATTTTATCTACTATTCTACTGTAACCCCACAACTTTCTACTGAATGAGTTGTGACTGTATGGCATCCCTAAGACAAAAAAAAAATCTTAAATGTGTTTTCTTGAAAGATTTTTAAGATGGAATCTGTTGTTTCTTGCTAAAATAATTGGTATCTGCGTTCTTGAAAGGCATTATTCCTGTTAAAAAAAAAAGAAGAGATGTTTTATCTGCAGGTAAGACTTGACCATTGCGCTGTGTGTTAAATGAATGCATGTGTGTGTGTGTGTGTTTGGGTAAGGTTTGTGTGAGCCTGACCTTGGGGAAGCGTTCCTTGTAGACATGGTTCATCATCACAATTTCATTGTCATAGCAGGATGGAGAGCGCCCTGGGCTGAGGAGACAAACACAGACAGCAGGAGAGTAATATACACATACAGTGGTGTGAAAAAGTGTTTACCCCCTTCCTTATTTTCTTCTCTTTTTTTTGCATGTTTGTCACACTTAAAGTCTTCTAGAACATCAAACACATTTAAATATTAGTCAAAGTAAACACAAAATGCAGTTTTTAAATTAAGACGTTTATTATTAAGGAAGAAAACAAATCCTCAAAAACAACTTAGCAGTGACTTAGCACACCTGAGTTCAGTGTCTCTCGCCACAGATGAGCCTGATTACTGCCACACCGGTTCTCAACAAAGACATTTAAATACGACCTGGATGACGAAGTGAAGTACACCAAAAGATCCACAAAAGCAACACATCAGGAAGAAATCCAAAGAAATTAACACCTATCTGTGACAAAACAGCATAAAAACATGAAATCAGGAATATTCATTCACACCACTGAATATTCTGGAGCAGCTCTTACTGAGGGAATCAGGCAAAAATACAGCAAAACAGAAGAAGTTAACAGATGCTATCTTCTAATTTATACTTAAAGAGAGATTTCTTTTTGTTTTTTGTTCTACTTCATTTTATGAATGTTGTTTTGGTCCATTATGCTAATAAAGTCATCAGAAATTCAGTGCACTCCGCTTCTGTAATGTTTTTTATTACAATCCCCATTAACCGCCAGAAACAGATTTAATACAAAATCATCACACAGCAGTGAGAAGCAGGGGAACACTGTAGTTTAATACTACTAGATTTCTATATACACAAACTGACCAACCAGCCGGTTGAAAACTCAAAATTCAATCTGATCAGAAAATGCACCACACCTATCTCTAACCAAAACACCCTTTGGTGTGGAAGTTAATGGTGAAGGGAGAAGACTAATTTTAATATCAATAGAAGTTAAACAAAAGACCAAATAAGAAGAAGCAAACTACTGTCTACACATTGATTGATATGAACACAAATATTGCTCTAAGAAGAACCCTACCCTTTATAAAATAGACTTCTGTACCCCTGTTAGATTAATCAGCATTTTAAATGTAGACTTGTTTTCTTGGTTTTCATCTGTTCTACCTCCACCACTTGGCATAAGATCTTTCCATTAGGATGTAAGCAAGCAAGCACTTGAAAACGCTTTTCTATCTTCTTCCACCTTTGTTTGTAAGAAATAACATCATTATATTTCAGTACTTGGCAGCTGCAAGTTTCTGAAGTCTGCATGTTCATAATCTGTTAAGTAAGATTATCTGCCTTTCATTGGGACGTAGGTTGTCCATGGAAACTAACTGAGATGCGAGTCTAGAGAACCAGAGGCCTTCCATCTAGAACCGGCAACAACTCCAGTCTCGATATGTTTCCTTTGCCCTGCAGCTCTCGTACCTGAGGCTTCTGGAGCGAGGTCGCACGTGTGGCGAACGCCGCCCCCCGTCATCGTCTGTGATGCTCTCTGTGCTGCCAAAGTGCTTGGACAGGAAGTGCAACTCATCCATGGTTGGTTGAAAGGGCAGCTGGTGCAGACGCTCCTGAGAGGAACTGGACGACTGGAGAGGGATCAGACACAGAAAGAAGAAAGGAAAAAAAAAAGAGAGGGGTTAAAGTGACCTGCTCTTTCTCTGACTTATTTTTTTAAAAGGCTTTGTAGGAAAAACATCAAAAGTTTAAAAATAGATACCCAGAGATAACAAAGACCACATCAAAAAGAAAAGAAAAGGGAAGAAAAGAAAAGAAGAAAGCACAGCATGATGTGTGTGGGTAGAGAATTGATTGAAAGAAGCGACTAAGTAGAAAAAAGCAACTACGAGAGGTGGAGAAAATACAGCACTGAAAGGGTTTGTGTAGAAGCATAGCCAACTTCAGTAGCCAAGAAAACATCAGAAAGACCTCAGCCCCTCAAAAATGTAACTTAAAGTAGAAGTTGACTTGCTGCTTTAAGTGTTTGATAGCACTGGGAGGTGAAGGTAACGCTGTTTGGGCTCAAACAAAAGACTTTTTTTCTGCACAGGAGTGGAAAATGGCCTGGATCAATGTGAGGCTTAATGAACACATCTCCCATCAGGCTAGCGTTGGTCACAAGCATTTCTGCTACAAAAATCCAGTTGATGCTCAGTTCAGAGAAGAGCTGACAGGACTACATTAATTAGGACGTTCTTGGACACATAGATAATTTCATAGAAAATTAATTTAATATAACGATCAATATAGAAAAGATATGTTTAGTATCGATCTCGTATTTCAAAGAGTTTCTGTGAGCATTTCTATTCAGTCAATCTACAATGACTTTCTACACGAGGAGCACAGTTGGATCACCTAGCAGTCAATTTCTAGACTTTGTAGCATTTCGATGAGGTTTTATTGATTTTGGATACATGCAGATTCACACTGACACAATTTAAAGCAGTAAAATGAGGGGAAAAAAAATCACGATGGCATGAAGCAACTTTCTGCAGGAAAATCTTTGGATTTGGAGTTAATATAGATGCCTCTATGTCACCGCACCCAGCTAAGAACTGATTTACCACGAAACGATTTCCGTTTCAACAGCCCTGCAGGATGGCAGCTGCTGCAGCCCAACAGGACAGCGCACTCTGCTTCACTGGAGTAATCCAAGGAATTGCAAAAGTATTCACACCCCAACGAGATTTTACACCGCAGTTAAATCTAAGAAGTTTGTGGCACAACTTCACTGACCCCCAAGGTGGCAGAATCATGCTGTTTAGATACTTTTCTTCAGCAGAAACAGGAAAGACGGACAGAGCTGAATAAAAGTCAATAATAAAACTTGTTAGAAGCTGCAAAGTATTTGCAACTAGTGGGAAGATTCATTTTGTACCAGACAGTAACTCCAAGCACATCTTTATCCAAGCACTGATTTGTGTTTGTGTGCCACACGAAGTCACAATAAAATACATAAAGGTTCTTTTTGTGATGTCAAAGAACATGGAAAAGCTCAACCAGATGCTTTTGCAAGGGACTGTTTATAGTTGAAAATGCTCAAGGTCAAAAACAAGCAAATATCTGCAAGATGTACTGGACTCCAGCTCAGAGCCAATTCAGATCAATAGATCTGCCTGCGCCTGACTCTAGATCATCCTGGGAAAACCTCTGACTGTTCACTGATCAATCAAAGCTTTACAAAACTAAATACATATACTACCAATTACTGCAGCCTAACAGTCCTTAGAGATTGCGATGACAATTGTGATTTGGAATGTTGCATAGATTTACAGCAGCCCTTCTTTTATATATACATAATGTTTTCAAAGCAAAACTCCCTTTTAAATACAAGAGTTCTCCTCTCGTCGTTTCTGGTTAGTATGCAAGTGTCCCACTGTAGCTAATCAAGCGAGTAATGGCCCATGTCAGAACCAGCAGAGCAGTAATGACGGGGTGGAAAGGCTGGAGAGGTGTTTTGGAGGTACAAAGAATTTGGAGAGACAGAGCAGATATCTTCAGCTTCAACAAAAAGAGTCAGTGGAGTGAATTACCTTGTTGTTGCAGTGCAGAAATTAGGAGGAATAAGCAGAAAGGATGAAGAGGAGGTGATTTTCTCCAGGATATAAATAAACGCACTGCGAGTGTACTGTGAGTTGACACATCCACCTGAGCTTCCCTCGCATTACAGTCCATTTCCTAAATGGACAATTAAAAAAAAGAAAAAAAAAAAAGAAATGTGCCTTGGCAGTGTTCGTCTCTCACAGAAGCCTCTTATCTTTCGAACATCTTGAATTCAGACTGAGCCGAACGCTGTTTTAGTCTCCCTGTTTGCCTGAAATCATATTTCATCTCTAACTCCCTCTCTTTCATTTTGTCTCAGTTGGCTCCTTTTATCATCTTTCGCTGCCTCTCTGGAGATTTAGAGATGAAAAGAGAAACCACTTGCAAACACAACGATTGGTTACATTTCCTTTCAATTACCTCTGCTGCACTTCTTTTTTTCCCCTGAAACGCTAAGATATGAGTTGCAGCTAAGCCAGGTCGATCATATCTTAGCAACTGATTAGATATTTTTAGCTCTGCTTTACATGCGTTGCATGTTCTTGCGAGTCAAAAGCTTTGAGAAGAAAATCACCTAAGACTCACTGAAGAGAACACAAAGTCAAAGAACGCTCGAGCGAACATGTTTGTGTATCCACGGCATTCAGCTGCAACTGCGGCATGTAATCATTTTAAAGCAAAACAACGAAACCATGTATCTTCAGAACATGGATTCATCCATAGAGATCATGCTTATATCTTTAAAATATATGCAAATTCATTCTTTGAATAGAACAAATATATGTATGAGAATGATGCAAAACTTTTTACTCAGAAATAAGAGAGCTCCTAAAATAAGGATTTTTGGAGTTAGGTAGAAAGATTAGTGTGGAAGAAACCCAGATCTCTCGCGCTTTCATGTCAGTTTTCTTCCCGAGCTTCTCTGGTACACATGGAGATGAAAGCATGCGATCCCAGTGAGTTTTCATTTTCACACTGTGCAGAGGGAAGAGAAATCCTGCGCTGCTTTTTGATAGACAAGTTTCCTGTTACAAAGGCACACTTAGTCAGAAGGATCTCGATTTGAGAGGGGATAAAGTGAGGTTTCTGCTGCAACAATAAGACAACAAACTCAAGGGAAGTAAAAGCTGCTTTTGCTTTTACTGAATGCTTTTTGTCAGACAACTTGGCTACACCTTATAGACAGGAAAATGTGAACACAGGAGAGTCTGAACCTCAGGTCAAAACGAGTTTGCTTTACTTTTTTGCATCACAAAGTCAAAAAGTGGACATAAATAGTTTAACGGATTAGAAAATTGTCTTTCTTGTAAGATAAATGAAAAAAACTGTATTAACTTCTTGTTGAGCCTACCGTTGAGCTGGGTGTATTGGTGCCATATCCTGAGGAAGGCAGAGATGCCAAAGACCATCTACGCCCATCAGCCCTGACAAAAGACAGAAAAACCAGAGTGAGAAAAGAGGATTCTTGTTAGACACCAAGAGGGGGGATGAGTTCTTTTGTAACCTTATGTTTCTATTTTATTTTCACGGCAAAACACAACTGGCGGTTAAACAAGAGCAAATCCGCCACCTTCACTTCCTCCCAATCCAATTACACGTAGGATTCTTTGGTTCTTCTCCTTCGAGGCTTTCTCCAATCATCACAGAGTCTGACGCCTCCTCTGAGTGAGTAATGAGGGGCACAGTCCTGGCTCGTCGCCCGATTCAAACTGTGTCAGCCTGCTGTCAAGACATTGTCACACAGGCGTAGAGGGAGCAGGCCAGGACAAAGACGTATAGATCTGTGATAGACGTCGTGTGTGCAAAAGTGATCCAAAGAACAATTCAACTGCAATGCCTTGTTGTGTTTTTGTAAAGCACAGGTGTAGCTACAGATGATAAAAGGCAAAGCCAACCTTCGAGATGAGGCAAACGAGAAGTGGGCAGGTCCGCTTGGTGAGAAGTTGCGAGGGCTGTCCAGTGGACTGCTTCCTGATGAAACGCCGGTGGAGAGAACAGAGGAACACAGGTCAGTTGGCAGGATAAAGCAGGACATTACACTTTTTTGTCTTTGAGACAACTATGATCTAGCTTGCACTTTTTAAACACCTACAGGAAATGTTTCTGCGTTTCATCTGCTAAGGTAAAGTGATGGTGAAGCAGGGAAGCAGTTGTAGGGAAATACGAATGCAATACTAAACAAAGTTGTCAAAGATATACACACACTGTGTTTTTTTTTTGGGGGGGGGGTTTTGCTTTTAACTGTTGTGGTTCAGAGTCTTTTTCTCCAAGTCCAAGTCAAGTCTCACGTCTCTAATGACGGAAAAAGACATTTTCCTATCTAATCATCAAAATCTAGGTCACTTCTAATCCTGAGTCACAGTAGGTTAGGAATCCAAACCTGTACTGTTTGTCCTTAGACCTGAATTATTACAAAAACATTCAATAAAAGACTCAATGTTAATTATTAATCATCTTTAAATCTTAGCATTTATTAAGAGCAACATTTTAATCCTTTGGCATTTTATTTAACATTGTATCACAATAACACATGTTGGAGATTGAATACTGTGTAGGACTAAGACAGATTCAAACTTCAACATCAGATAAAATGTAAGATTATGTGAGCAGAAAATAATAGCTAATTCTTCACTTTGCGGAGAGCTTCTCAACGAAACATCTACAAAAAACTATGGAGTAAAAAGAAATTGCTGCTTCTCTGTAAGGCTTTCTGTTATAAATAAAACCACGTTTCTTTATACTCCTTTCCGTTTCTCTTTGTCTTTGTCTACTGCGTCACTCTTTCACCATCCAGTAGACAACTATTTAGCAGATCTGACAGTAAGACCCCAAAAATCCCAGAATGCAATGCAAGGTGATGTCTGTGCTCTAACTCTATAAGCAATTAGAATTTTGATTCGAGTAGCAAAGAAGGTCAGGGGATTTTCAATTACTTAACAAAAATTATAAAAATATTTAAAGAAAAATGTTTCTCTCTACATAATATATAATAAATTGATTCTAGGAATACAAAATAATTGAATTCTAGGAATACAAAATAATTGAATTCTGAGCTGTACGTTAGAGATTAGTTCAGATGGTGAAAGAATGACCTGTGCTTTAGATCTAAGACAATAAGGGGAGATCTTGACTACTTTGAAAAATTGGTCTCAAAGCCAGGCTCTGTAACAGCATGGGTTCGTATCGGTTGCCCCTGGCAAAGCTAATTTCCACTTCTATGATGGCAGCCTTAATGCCAGCAAGTACAGCAGAAGTTTTAGAGCAACATATGCTGCCTTCAAGACGACATCTTTTCCACAGAAGTCCATGCATTTTTCAACAAGAATTTGCATAACCGCTTCCTGCATGCATATCAAAGACATGGAGAAGTTACTACAGGTGCTGGAATGTTCTATCTAAGATAAGGCACCCAGTAGAAAAACTGTGAAGACTTTTGGAGTGCATGACACCACTCTTGCAATGTAAATACAGAAACAATTGGACCAGTTTAGATATAAAATGATGAGGAGTTTTTCCTGAAACTGCAAAGATCTTTAAAGTGTAAACATACAGATTGTTTTGTACGTCCAATTTTATCTATACTTTCTAAAATTGCAGGAGGAAAATTCTCACCAAACATTTTATAATAAAAATTACAGCAATTTAAATATTTGTCTTTTTTATTTTTTGAAGTTGTTAATAAATTACTTCAATACATTTTATTTAAATAATACAAATAATTAGGTATATTGGCTTAATATTTGGTGAATATATTCTGCACACAGGTTGAAAATTACACATGTAGGCTCAAATATAGATCTGTATAACATACTCTGACTAATATATGGACACATTTTCTAAGAAAGCTACACTGAAATTACATCCTTTGTGTTGCCATAATTTTTCTGGCATAATTTTGTCTATATATTTAAACACTCTTTGTGCTTTAAATTAGTTAAATTCCTATCACAGACTCATACTTTAAAGATATTCAAACACACAAAAATATAAATGAACATAATTTTACAAAATGAATATAACGAGTGTGGACAAAACTAAGCACATAAAAAATCTAATTCTTCTTAATGTATATTAGCCAGATGGTGAAAACAATCCTTATTATATCTGGAAAATGAACAAGTATTAGGAAAAATCCATGCACTGTTAGATGAATGGAGGGACATTCCAGGTAAGAATGTGCTGAGGGGGTTTTTTCCCCTGTATATGTCGACATTTAGAATACATGAGATTACCTTTCTATATTGGCAGGCAGGTATACGTCTTACTGACCTATGTGTCCGGGTAATGGAGAGTGCGGCCTCGGCAGGGTGGGGGAAGTACTGGTCAGGATGAGGCTCTTCCGGTTACTGGTTCTGCAACTGGAAACAGAAGAAAGAGCCAGTAAGTATTTGTCTTTCCTCCATAAATCAGCTGCTGAGAAGTTGCTCCACCGATAACCCTGAGACATTCAGATCAATACCATCTGCTCTTGGATATGTCCTTATTGGTTGTTCTGATAGGATGTTTAGTAAAAGCCTACTATATGTAGGTGTAAACATATTGAAGCACATCTTTGTGTCTGCATTTCACATCTGCTTATTCTGTAAGGAGCGACAAAGCAAGAAAACATTTCACTTCCTTAAGGTTCACCCCCTTGACAGCTGCTGCCAAGGAATTTAATGGAAGGAGTGGTGAAGGAAAGAGAGGGAGGGGGGGGGGAAATACGGGAGTTCACCGTAATGAAAAACTGAAATTAATGAAGCACTAAGGCTTCACATGTTGGTGCAGCAAGGCTCGATGTGCCATCGGAGAGTCTGACAAGGGGGCACACACAGAAACACGGGAGTTATTGTTTCACACAACAGCTCATAAAGTGGGAAGTGAATGATACAGGTGTTATTGTCATGTACTGACTGGGATTTTTGCTTACTACTCTTTGTGGCTGTGTGTGCTTCAGCAATATCAGATGTTGCAAAGCAGAACCGCTGAAAAGAAAGAAGAAGAAAGAGAAAACAAGTTGGCTTCTCATTGCATCAGCCACCAAACCTTCTCGCATCTGCATAGGAAGTACTGTAAATAGCAGAACACAAAGAGAAGTCTGAACAAATAGCCACAGAGAACAAGGCGATTATTTAATGCACTTTAAATAATGCGAGAAGCCTGGATCTATCGTCTTGCATCGCTCCAAAACCCTGCCTGCCTGCCTTATCTCTCTCCCTTCTGATGTCACTCTCCAGCTATTTTCTCTGGCATTCTGAGACATCAAGCCAGTAGAAGGATTTTCCTGGTGGCAGTCTGCCTATGTGGGCGCCAGCTGACGGAGAGCTTGTACTCAGCCTTGCAGAACAGAAGAGGAATACATTGAAATATTTAAGGGAAATGCATTAGGCTTTGAACAGAGAGGGCTGCAGGAGACTTAACAGCATCCCTCACTCTAGATTTACTTGTCTTTTCAGTAAGAAAAGACAAGTAAGCAATGGGGAAGAGGGGAAAACAAAAGATCCAGTGAAGAGACACCAACTGCACATGCTTATCTCATTTGTGTCGACCATTGATGTTCTGCTCCTACACCTGCCTGAAATCACCAGCTTATTTATTTCGTCTCCAGTGCTGATAATCCACCTGCTCATCCTTATTCAGAAGCTGAGTCACTTAAGCAAACAAGCACACTGCACCAGCTTGACACCAGATCATATTCCCGGCTTTTGATTCATGATTCATCATGTATTACAGCTGAACCAGGCTTCCTGATATTTACCACCAGTTTATTTTTTAAATACATTTTAAGGTTAATCATCAACCTGCATCTTACCCAGATGGCACATCAATCTGAGGCTTGTCACTGTAAACTCTCAGTAAATCAATTTTAATTGCCATAAATAATCCAAACTTCTTCCGATGGCTGGTCGCTCTTTCTGTTCTCAGCTTGTTCTTTCACAGAGCGCCACATCCAGCTTTGCTCTCATCCTGTTCAGAGCTCGTCGAATGATAAATAATTGAAACGTGTGAAGTCAAGAACATTGTTCCTCTGTAAGTCCCGAGTAAAGAGCTTAGAACTGACGAGACTATTAAAGACAGAAACACAATGAAGGCTCCTGAGGGCAAAGCCATCTAATCTTCCCATAAAGAGAAAAGTCCTTTTGCTCTACAACATTGTTATCTTAAATGAGTTCTGGAAAAGGGCATCTTGCCCAAAGCATTTGTACTGTAACAAAGGCTAAACAGAAGGGCTGCTCTTTATTCTTGCTGCCAGTAAAGGTCAAACTACAACTTAATTTTGATTTGTTTAAAGAGAAGCATGTATGAGGAGAAAACATGTTTGGTCATATAGTTCTTGTGTAGGCCAGAGTCTGTTTACAAAAAAATCTAACTGATTTTGTTTCTTTCAGTAAAAATGTACGCAGAACACATCTTAGAAAGAGAGCTTCACAAATTGTCTCAAAATTCATGAACATACTGAACATAAAACAAAAGTGACACAGTGGTTTAGGTGAATCTGAACCTGGAGTCTTTAGAGAAGATATGTAAGAGAAAAGCGTTTATCCGTCATCAGCAGTAGTAGTCTGTAGAGATTACAGTGGCTGTAGGTGTCTGTCGGCAGATTAAACTAAACTGAATGCTAAACTTGAATGAGAACGAGATGAGTAAGTGCTATTGGAGGTGTTTGAGTAAGTGTGTTCCTGTGTGTTTGTGTCTATACGGCTATAAATCACTCTCTCACAGACCTGTCCACAGCAGACTGCTCATCCTCTTTCAATCTGGCTAAGATGGCACGTGTGCTTGTGTCTGAGTGGGAAGTTAGAAAGTGGTACACTGCCGTCATTAAACCATAAATCTAAACGTGCGTCTCTGTGTCACACACAAAAACAGCCTCCGAGATACCATTAAGTCAATCACTTATGCATTATTCATTTTAAATTGAAAAAAATAACTGAAGCTTTAATAAAAAATAAAAAAAACAGCGACCCTCCACTAATAGAAATGTATAACCCTAATTGGGTTCATTCAGCACGACTCTCCTCCATCTAGAGCTGATGAACCAAAAAAAAAAAAAAAGAAGAAAGATGAAAAGCAGCCAGAAGGGAAAACGCGTAAGGAGGAATGTACGGCGTTGCCATAGTAACACATGCAGAGTCACACTTATAAAAAGCAAACGGTGACAAATGCAACTGTTTTCACCAAAGCTAACAGTGAGAAGCAGACGAGTCAAACAAACAAAGTAATGAAGGAGGGCATGAGGCTGAGTGAGCCCCGATCGACAGCCTGCAAAGCCAAACGGAATGACGTCACCCTGCAGTGAAAGCCTACACTGGTTTTTGTGAATGCCAGATTTCTAATCCATCATAATCCACTGCCTAATCCATAACGTAGACTCGATCTGTGATGCTGTCGTTCAGGAGGAGGGTGATTCACTCGGTCTGGAAGTGTCGAGTGTGTCGCATGGGGGGTCTGTTGATACAAGTAAACGTGTCAGTCTATCACAAGGTGCAAAGCAAGTAAGCAATTTTCTGTGTGTTTTTGCAGGAATCAGAAGGTTTGTGCATCTAGGTTTTCTCATCAAAACATTACCAGAATCCTTGACAGGGCAAAGAGACACAAGACATGGAGTGGGTAGCAGCACAACACATTTATAGTGTATACATACAGAGAGCATCACTACAGTATTTTCACCCCTTGAATTTTGAACAGATAACAGTCCAACTGTTTGAATCAGACTGTATTCAAAAAAACTGATTTTTAACTTTCACCTGTTTGCATCTTATGGTGTTCAACAGCATGGCCACACAAAGTCATCAAAGACAATCCTACCCAGATGCCTCTGAAACTTGTACAATAACTTCCAAGTACAGAAATCTTCAGCATTTATTTACAGGCAACACGGCTTAGTAAAACTGTCAGACTGACACACACGTGACCTCTGCCTGTGTGTCACTAATGACAGACTGTAGTGCCACTGGTTGCTCCAGTCGGCATGCTGCGAGATGCTCTGAGGTTAAAACCGCAGTAATGACTCAAGCAGAAGCTTTGACGAGCAATTATCCCCCCGCAGGCCTACGACTGGCAATTGGGCCATCAACGTCTCTGTAAACTTACAATCCTGTTTTTTGGGAGTTGGAACCCCCCCCCCAAAAAAAAGCTTGTGCTAAAATAATTAAATTCACATTTCTTCAGTATTTTCTCCAGGGAACTGGCATTGGCTGTCACCACTGTGGTTCACAGTTCTCCGGTTGAGATAGTAGAGGGATTAAGTATTTAGGTACCATCTCTGATAACAAGGTTCTCCTCTAACACTGAGGGAATCCTGAAGAAGTGTCACCGGAGGATGCATCGTCTTAGATAGCTAAACTCACCAAGATCTTGCCGACATTCTACTACTCATTCATCAAAAGTGTTTTATCTTTCTCGATTTTCATCAACAGGGTAGGACCTGTGAAGACGTGTTCTGCAATCATTGGTCTTCCAGCTCGCCATTTCAGCTTTGTACATGAGCAGTAAGTAGGCTAGCTCTCTGGCTCGTCGCACTTCTAATGATCCTGCCCACGGTTTTAGAACGGACAAATATAGCTAATGTGGTGCTTTTGTATTGGCTGTGACCTAAACTCTATTGAAATTGCATGCTGTATGCTTAAAATCTGCTAAGAAGCAAAACAGCATCTTCAGCCAGAATTAATTTGGAACCTTATTAATCAATATGACAGGAGTGGAGCTTTTCTGCAACTTGCTAAGAGACATTTCACATATTAAGTGTATGTATATATTTGAGCTTGAATCTCTATAGACTGAAAATCCACAAAAAAGTCTAACTTATGTGTCCAGCTCTTGACCTCTTACTGACGTCGAAGTTATTGATGTTATTTGCTGCAAGCTTACTCCTCCCTGAAAACAAAAATCATTCAAAGAAAACATTAAGAGCCCACAGTTCCAGAGAATTGTCACAGCGAGTAGTGCATGTAAATAGAGCAAGTGAAGAAAAAAATGTGAGTTTTCCTATCTGTTTGTGTGAGAGATCACGGCTGAACCTCCATCTGCCTGCACACGTTAGCTTGTGAATGATGTGATCTAGCGTCTGTGCATATTTAATAGGTTTTACCCTGAAGGTTATTAACTCTCCGAGTGTGTATGTGTGTGTGCATGTTGTCTGTCAGTCAGTGGTGTCGTCTTCTGCACTGAGTGCTGACTCACAGGGGCAGGCAGGACACAGTAGGTTACATCAGGCCCTCTTAAAGGTGAGTGCATGTTTTGCAGCGTGTGCAATGGGATAAAACTGAATGGGGAAAAAAAGCTGTCTCTTTAAAAAAAAGCTTCCCCGCTCAGTTAGGTTGGTTCCTGTTTGTGCATCCAATTACTCAACATCCACTGCTCTTACTGCCACAGTCCAAAACATCCTCTGGGACTGGGACTGATCCCAAATTTGGGACAGGGTCCAAATCAAGCCATGTGGGCAGATTTAACAGGCTTTAGGCGTTTAAATGAAGATTGAGAGGATGACTGAGTGACGCTGACAAGCAGCAGATCTAAGAAAATGGGCCAAGCCGAGACAAAAATGATAGGAGAGATAAATAAAGATAAGCTGAGATGAGGTGAGGTGAAGAACAACATTGCCATGTTGATGTGAAAGGTTGTTGCAGGTGTTATTCACATGGCCCTCCTGTTGCTAAGCTCGTTGGCACAGAGGGACAAAAATAGAAGATCTGGTGTTATTCTGTTAAAGAAAGAAAGAACAAAGATGACAGAGTAACACCCACTGCATCGCTTTTGTAACAATAAAAAGCCAAAGTCATACAAATAATACAAAGTAATTACACAGGACGTTTATTTCACAGCGACTGTTAAATTAGTGGCACGTGACATTAAAGATGGCAGGAATTATTCATTACTGCAACACAAAATGTGATAAATGTGAAGCATTTGAACTGCAATCAGATCATTTTAATGTGCAACATCAATTACTATTTACTTACACAAACGCTTGATGCTTTTTCTTAAATGTTTGTTTTCGACGTGTCCGTTTTATCTTAAGATTTATTTTTTTTATATCTCATAAACATTTTTTATCCTTAAGTTGGAGAAACACATGAATTTCAATGTGCTTAATGATTCTGTGCAAATGATAATAAACTCTATTCTATTCTATTTTGAGTAAGGCTGGTGGGCTTTATTTGCCTCTCAGTATAAAAATATATTTGTCCCAACAGCAAACTAAGAGAAAAACAGAAGCACACAGCGGCACACTAAAGATAAGTAACTATTGTGAAATAAAATAATTGCATGTCTAAATCAAAGGCTCATATTTACAAGAAGGATATTAACATTTATACTGTGAAGTGTTATCTTCTCTACTGACTTGCCAAACAGGGAAGTGATGCTAAAATTACTTTTTTTTTTCTAAAGAAGGATTTAATTCTCCCCTACTTTCCGATTTTGTCAGAATTAGGGAAGTTAAAATAAATCTGATTTTTGCTCTGGGCATTTCAATTAATGTTCCAGAAACGGTATTGAGGTTTTTCTTAGTGCCAGTATTAACTTTGACATTTCAGTATTGTGACAACCCTAATCTTCAGATGCAAAGTTTTCACACTGGTGAAGGGAAGAGTGGCGTCAACCTGAGCTAAATTACAGCACTTAAAAAAAACACTTCACTATACCTTTGCAATTAAAAGAAACTTAGTCAGCAGTGGGGATGAGTAACACTATTTATAACAAAGAGGGGCCAAATGAATGTTGCTTTCAATAACAATAAATCATTGAGAGCTAGTTGCAAGTTCATTTCACACCTTTAAAACTGAATTAATCTCTACAGTCCCAGCATGAACTGTTTGTCATGTAGTCATGCATCAGTTAGCATATTATAATTTAGCAATTTCAACCTGGACTTTGCCAGCTTACACACATCTCTGTAACCTTTTCCCCATTCTCTTTTCTCACATAAACTGTATTTTATTAGGACAAAACTCTTAAAGAGCTGCCCTCATTAACATAATGTCCTGTTTTAGTTGGCAAACAACAAAACTGCCACAGAATTACAACAGCACACAAGTTTACTCATTAAAAGTATTTTTTTTTATAGTCAGGCCTTGTTAAAACGGCTGGAAAGGGGTGTTTCCCGAATTAAAACCGGATCCTGTTTCTTAAGCCACATAAATTAACGTGTGCTGTTTTAATTTGGCTGTATTTAACTCTACAGTTAGATGTGATTTTATTAAGTTGTGATTTCTCTCCCTCTGTCTCTGCTGTACATGGAAACGCTCTCACCATTCCTGCATCGACTAGGCGCACTTTAGATGTTGCATGAGTCTTTAGGTTATTGGAGAGAATGGAGGTATAGTCACTTTTAAAGAAAGGGGAAAGGCATGCATTACCAATAACAGTTCTGCAGAGACGGATACGTTGTGTATGTGCGCCACAGCCTGAAATGTGAGTGGATACCCACAGAGACAGGAAGAAACAGCAATCACCATCCTCTTCCTTTTACAAGCCAATTTTGTGAGTCTTTTCTGCATAAACAACTTAAAGTTTATTTGAAAGGTTTCTCAATTAAAACCATTTGTTCACTTTCAAACAGATGATGTCAGGGAGGACTGAGCTCAGTTCAACATTTTCTTGTAAAAAAAAAGAAAAAAAGTAAAACTTTTAATTTCTCCAAATTAGTAAAACCACTCATTCATGTGATTGGGTACGGTGATAAAATAAGAACTCTTAACACGGTATCTAATGAGAAGCATCAGCACAGCACAGTTTAGGCACAGATTTAACCCAGAAGGGAACAACAAACATCAAAATGTCAACTTTTTGTCTGTGACTTCTTGTCAAATGTCCTCTGCAAATCTAAAATCTTCCCCCGTCACATAGATGCAACAGGATCCTTCCTCCATTTCAGTCTTTCATCTTTCGATTTCCTGAGTGTTTGCATGACACTGTCTGTCTTGTGTTTTATTTTGTTGTTTTCTGTGAGTATGTGTGTTTCTGGGCCGTGAAAGCTCTCTGCAGTGACTGTACGTAAAGAGCCGGGAAGTGCACCTGAATCACCGCAATAATGACATTTCATTTTATCCACAAAGTGTCCTCATTTGCAGGAAGTGATCCGTGGCAGTAACCTTACAGAGAAAATGAAAGCGTCCCACAGTGAAAAGACCTTATTTGCATCCAGCTTGACTCTTGCAGCATTTCTAAAAGAAAGCAAAAATGTTGTGACTGTGGCTAAGGCTCCAAGGCTCTGAAAAACCCCCATCTAAAATAAAGACAAAAGCAGGAGGGTGGGTATAAACGAATATTCAGTGTGATGCTTATGGTTTCAAGCAAACATTACAGCAGCAACAAAACCCTTCAAATTGTGCATCATCTTTACAGACAGCATGCTCTGTTTCCAAGATTAACTGGACTTAAGTAATCTCAATACTCTCAACATAAGGACAACGTTTGTGGTTATCATTTCTCATAACATCTGATAGTAACAAGAGTATACAGTTTTGTTCCCGATGTCATCTAAAAAGGAACATCTACTACAAGGGCAGCTGCTGTTTTTCGTCCAGTGACAGTTTATGACAAAGACAATATGGCTTATTTCCCAAGGCACCACAAGAACTCGAGAAATGTTACAGTGTGCTGAATTGAAATTGAAAAATGAAGCAGAAGCAGGATGAACGCTTCCGAAATTTCCTGCAGATACACAAACTCACACAGAAACATAAGTTTAAAAATGTGCTTGATAGATTTCCATTATGATTAATTTCTCTTTCAACTTTGTGATGTTTATCGGATGGTGAAATCTGTACAAGCGACAACCTTCTAGGAGTTTTATTGGCCTGTCACAGCTTTTTGTCCTGTGTGCATGTTGTGCAGGTGAAGAGATAAGATTTTACTGACCTGTCAGTAGCAAAAAAAAAAAAAAAGCAACCATGTGTGCTGCTCATTTTAGACAGAAGGGTTATGTACCAAGCAATATGATCCCAGATGGGATGCAGAAGCCAGAAGCACGTCAGATTAATGGCAGATAGCGGTACGCTGTGCAGTCGCTTCAGTGATTCCATCAGCAGCAACCAGTTAGAATACCGATGGATGAGACCGAGGAAGTGATAGTGACAGGACGGTGAGTTATACAGTTTGACAGAGATGGGAACTGTGTGCCGTAGCTCTTCAAATAGCTGGTCAGTTCAAAGTTCATCTTTCATTTTTGTCTTGATTTACCCTCCCCTGACCCTGATATCACTTGTGGCTTTGCTTTATGTTTGACAAATATAACTACCAACAGATCTTGGGGCATTTTTTAGTACAGTTTTGGGACATGGTTTATACTCCAGTACTGAAAAGCACCCTTTTGTTTATTCTAGTATCATGAATGAAAGCAAAGTTTTCAGGAATGTGAACCTAAATAGCTAAAGATGAGTATTTTAGCTGCTACTAGGACAATGTCTTTTCCTGTCATTTTGATTCCTGTGATTATGCTATGCTGTACCAGTCTTTATGATTACCATGAGGTTTTTTGTTGTCTATTAAATGCAGCATCTCATATGGGATATTTCCATCACCAAAGAGCACCAAGTTAGAGCTGTCCTCTGAACTTGCTACTACTACTAATGACACTATAAATAATATAATAAAAAAATGTTTGTTATTACAAAAATGGTGTGTGGAATATCTCCATTGCACTGCATGCAGGATATTAGAATATGCAATTTAAAGTTTCATGCAGTCCCATTTTGCAAATTTGGCCAGTAAAGTGGACTTTAACTTCCCTTAATGTCCAGATCCAATGTATTTCCTTACTGCCTTCAATGCTAAAGCTCATGGAGAACAGTGAGAATATGCCGGAAAGTTTTCTAAAATTAGCGTTAATTATAATCATAGAAATTATCTCAATTTTCAGCAACAGCATAGTAACGACAAACTAGAAAATTCCTGCAGTAATTTTGAGGGGCATGCCAAAGTGTGCCCGTCGGTTTGGACCCAGCGTTCTGATGCTAAAAATTAGCCTTAATGCTAAATAAAGCTTCAATGTAGTCAATAACCTGTGGAAAGTCAGAAGCATGTGGACTAAGTCGACCTTTAGAAAGGTTTGCATTTCTTTGAATCTATTTTTTTGAAGCTGCAGTTCGGTCCTCCTAAAATATGCTAAAATAATTTATTCTTTGAAAAGTCTTCTCAAAACAAATAGTTTAGTGGAACTGAGACAAATCATTTGACAGCAGCCTTTATAAATACATAACCAAGTCCCAATAAAAATTACATTCAACCAATATTATGAGTACAAAGAAGACAAAAGAGTGAATGCAATTTTGTTGCAGCCCCTGTACAGGTTGTCATATAAATACAGATTACATATGACAAATATAGTATCCCATAGCAATAAACTGCAGCCAGCATGCGTTTTGGTTTAAGCGAGCCATAACATCAGTCAGTGACAGATGGTCCTGTCATGGTACAAACAGGGACAAAAAACATGGAGAGTGTTTCTATGTTTGGTGCTGAGAATTTACCCCACAGCTCTTATACAGTAGAAACAAATGGATGAACATTTAACTGTATCTCAAACAGTCATCTGCTGCAGCAAGAAGGCACTATTATTATTTTCAGCATCATGTATGAAAAAAAAGAAAATCAGAGCATATTTGTCTCAGAGCCATCTAAAAGCTACTGAGTATGTGCCTCATTGTAGCAATGCTGAAGTGCATGACTGAACCTCTCACTGTTGTATCAGAGCTATCATTATGATGATGGTTTTATGGAAGCTTATAATGTGCAAAATTGCCAGCTGCAGAGACCACATCTATATCACAGTGTTTGAAAAGTAAAGTAAATCACACGTACCAACAAACTGGCTGGTAACCAGAAAGTTTGTACGTGATTTTCCCTGACCAAAATCAGTTATCCAGATTCCAAATTTTCTGATCAATGAACATAACTATGCTCAAATATCTGAAATACTTGCAAACTTGGTTGCTCCAAGCCGAAAATGCTATGCAAGTTACCTAGCAACAGGTTGTTGCTAGGTAACCAAAGAGTGAGTGAGTTAGTTGATGCCACCAATATTTTTTAGCTGGCCACGAGATGTTGAGCAGGCCAGATAAAGCCTTTCCTCTGCCTCACAGCATCCCCCAGAATGCTGTGCGGTTCTGGTTCGGAGTTTAGTGAAATTATTGAATATTCTAATGTGTTATCTATTGATAGTGATCATGTGTCTTTTGCGATATCGTTATTGATTTATTGTCCAGCCCTATCACCTCTAGAAAGTGCTATATATTTAGCCAGATGTCACCTGTTACCTGTACAACACAACCCGCATGTGAGATATCTTCTGCTTTGATCGTAATCTACTCTGCATCGTGGATGAACATAAATGTAGATGTGCAAATCATTATTATTTGCACTGAGCGTGAGTGAGATGACCTTCTTGGCAACTAAGCTACTTATAGGAAAGTATTTAAGCTTTAGATGTTTTGTTTATCTCTTTCTTTCATGCTTTCAAAATCCAAAACAACAATCCAACAGAGACCCACAAGAAGTGGTAAAAACAAACAAGAAACAAGCAGAAATGGACTTAAGAATCTATCGTCAAGGGCTCAGTTAACCCCGGTGGGCTTCTCCTAAATGTAGGCTGAGGCACTACCTCGGGCTCTTCCTTTCATCCAGCTCCACTCTCCTCTTCCTGCAGCTCTGCCACGGTCTCTGTCTACTGCTTAATGTTCCCGCTCTTACTCATATTTTCAGTGTCTTTAGCTCAGACCGTTTGGAGTGGATGAAAAGCATTATCCTCTTAATTGCTGCAGCCAGCCAAAAATACACAGATGGACAGATGCAACACAAAGCAAAGGGAGAAAGGATAGAAGGACAAAATGTGAGATAATTAAAAAATGAACAAAGAGAAAGTAGGGATCAAAGATGTTTTATTTATAACGCAAACCAGGGATGGGCAACCAAATGCTCCTCCAATGTTTTGTTATGAGCCCAATCGTTAAACAATCCTTGTGTGTAAATTTAGATCTGGTTTTCAACAGCTATTTGTGAAACATAATCAGAAACCTGGAAAATATGTGTACTTAGAACAAGATTTTGGACCTTTCCAGACCTTTTAAATCCATCTTCTACATGACCTTATGGTTTTTTTGTACTTAAAGTTGTGCTTTCTACTTAGTGAAAGAAATAATTGCACAGATTTAAAGATTATAAATTCCTGCAAATCTATTTTTTCTGTAAATTACAAATTAAAGTAACAATGATTGAGCAAATTTAAAACAGAAGTGATTTACAATGGCTGAAAATGCAAAAAGAAAAACAAAATTAAGTATTTGCTGGTTTTAGCTTCACAGGTAATATTTATTGTACACTACTCCTAATCTTTACAAGAAATGTAATACTGAGTAAGAGGTGGACAGAGAAGCTGACTGTAGACTGGAATCGTCCAATTTTAAGCCTGATCAAGCCTGATCTGTCATGTGCCAGTCAGAAAGTCAAGAATCGACCTTTTTCTCATCAGTGAACTCACCAAGTTAAGCTCGAACAAATCATTGTAACAACAACATCCCACAACTGGAGGAAGACTTTAGCCAAGTTTTATCAAGGAACCTCAAGGATGTAAAAGGAAATGATGTTCTCTACATGTCCAGAAATGTATTATGCAAGCTGCAACAGAGTGTCAGTTGATTAAAAAAAAATACTGAACCTAGAAGAGTACAGAAATATGTCTGTCTCAACCTCTGGCTATCAGGCAAACTGCTGGATTTGAAAACACTGGCAGCCTGTTAGAGGCAGAGATCAAGAGAAATTTCACACACATGCTGCTGTTTATATATAATAGTGCTCGCTGTGCCAATCTCTTAACAGTCGATGCTAAAAACATTTTACAAACTCAAATCATTTCCTCTTTGTTTTAAAATATCAGTAAAATTATGTAACAAGATGTGATACTGACTTTGTTCCAAATATAATTAACAAGTCCCCCCCAAGCAGAAACCCACAGAAAATATCATCAATAGTGTTCTTAGAATATTTTCTTGTTCTGTAGTTGCATTCATTTTTCAGACACACAGTGCCAAAGACAAAACTGTCTATCGTAGCTGAGCAGACCACAAGATACATGAATCAACTCCAGTCCAGCAATGGCAACATGGATGTTGTTAATTAAAAAAAAAAAAAAAAAAAGCATCAATTTGTTTAATGGAAGCTTTGAAGTGGCTGAGTGGAAAACAAGCACATACTTCCTTGAAGCACAGTGGTATTTTTGATTTTGAAAAACTCTGGCTCAGGTAAGAGTATCTTTCAGCTTAAGCTGCTGGCACATTCTGTTTTATCGCACCATGTTTGTGGGCCGATTAAATAAGACAGGTTAGATGGATCCAAAGAGGAGGAAATGAAGAGCGTTTTATATAATATCAGGTCCCGTCTTTGAAGTCTGTGTGTCACTTTTGAAACTGCCCAATTTTCTCTGTGTATTTTGGAATACACACACACTACAAGATTTAATTGTTTTAGTTAGCTCAGAATCAGCGTATAAACATTCAATGGCCTAAGAATTAAGCATCAACCAAATTAAGATAGAGGTGGAGTCAGTTGAAGGTGCTCCAACTACTCAGCATGCAGAGGTGAGTGAATCTTCATCAGTGCAAACTGAGAGTCTGCATAGTGCAACATGAAATTATTGAGTTTTTACTATTAACTATGAATAATTCTGACATGTTCCTAAATGCTGTGTCAGCTTGGCTTATACTAGAGCACTACATGAGTAGGAAAGTGATTCTGGAGTATTACAATATTTACTGCAACCAGTGTATATTTCCAAGTCATTGAAACAGAGATAGTCAATAGCATCACTACAATATTAGTTCTTAATAAAAATAAATTGCACACACACTTATATACAGCTCCGGAAAACAAAGAGATCACTTAAAATAATCTGATTTTATTTTTTATAGATATATTTTTGAGTGTATGTATATATATGTTTTGTTGTTTTTACTGTCAAAGGCCTAGGTCCACAGCCTAATAGGATCAATCCCCCATTTGGTTAAATCTACTGCATCAATTAGAACAAAAGTCAGCTGTAATGTCTCACAAACACTTAAGCCAGAGCTAAGTGAGCTCTTCTCCCTTATACATCTGGGCATCCTGTTGCTCAGTGCACGCATGATGGAAATAATAGTGAAGACTAACACTAATCCCCCTGAGATCAGAAGGGGAGAAAGCTAGCAGCAGGGACCCTGTGCAGATGGTCCATAAAGGAGAGGAGAGAACGACAGTAGAGAAAGGGATAATGTTAGGGGGACAAAATTCAGGCAACAGCAATATGTGTGTGTGCGTGTGTGTTAGGAGGGATGAAGAGGAATGGAGGATAGGGGAATTGAGCCAGGAAGACAGCACTCGAGCACTGCCCGCTGTTGGCTCTCTGCAAGCACTCCCTGGACACTGAAAATAATGCTTTCTCTCCATATTTCTATCTCTGACACACAGGCTACCAACCAAGTACAAACACATTATGCGTGCATAAAGAGAGACAAGTGCACAAATCATAAACTGAAATAAAATGCTTCAGCGTTACTACAATGTAGCTCAACATGAATATAAATTTATATGTCACATGTTCACTGCATTTGCATATCAGAGCAACACACAGAGAAAATACATAGGTTTTGAAACCAAACACTGTACTTCAGTTACCCTAAAGGGCATGCCGTTGTATTTTGCACAATGCTGTGTGCAAAATGAATACAGCTGATAAACACATAAGGACAAAAAGACACACACACATAAGCACATGGCATATTGCTGAAGCTAAATGGAGACAGGGGACAACTGTGAGACAGCATGAGAGCTGGCAGTGACTACGGAAACATCATGGAAAAAACACAACCTCAACAAACAGCTACAACAGCAGGGCACCACAACGGTCACAAAGAATGCACATTGACAGATCGTTGCCGTTTACCTTTTTGTTCGTCGAAACATTTTTCTCGCAGCAGAATGATGTGTTGGCAGATAAACATGAGAGCAGCACTGCCACAATTGCTTTTACAGAAATAAACACACACACACACACGCACACACACACAGAAAGAGGCAGTCAAGAAGCAGCAATTACGCTCCACGCTGGCATGACATCTTCCCTTGGCCACTTACACACACAAACACAGCCTCAAACTGTCCCTTAATGCTCCCACAGACTCTGCACAAATGAGTATTTCTTCAGGGGTCCGTGCAAAAAGTGAAAAAAGACTCTGAGGTGTCATCTGTGTTACAGCTGCAAGCAGATTAGAATTTAAACAAGGAGAGCAGAGGCAGACAGAGAGAGCGGGCTGCCGAGCATCTCTCTCTAAAGGAGAGAGGACTGAGGGGCTGATCTCAAGGGTATCGTGCCAAACCAGGAAGTGCACAGTGACAAAGGGGGGAGTTGGGCACACAAAAAGAGAGGGAGTGAGAGAGCATGTGTTTGCTCTCATCATCATCGTCATCAAAACAGAAGTATGTCAGTAAGATATTGGAGAAATGTGTGAATTTGAAGGAAAACCAGTGAGAGAAGTAAAAAGGAAACTGACTAATATAGTATTAGTGGCATAAAAGACTCTGACTGGTGAGCGTATCAGCATAATTAATGCTGATGAACTCACGTGACTTTTAACTTTTTTGCTTTTTTTCGGCAAATATACTTCTAAAAATGTGTTTAAAAGTGGTGGGATCTTCTTTGATGTTTATGCAGCTGACAGCTGACTGTCAACGCAGCAGGGCAACGACTCAAAAATACATGATGTCAAGAGTGAAGCACTTACTGTCATATCAAGGCTCACAGTTACAGCTTAAACTGATATAGCGCTATCTAGTTGAAATATGATGACTTTTTAATATGGGGACATCTTGTGTCCCCATATTGTGTGATGAGATTTGTTACACATTTAATTCTAAAATGAAATAGACAGTAAGAAATAAGGATGTTTATATTTCATATTATTTTATAGACAGAATATCTTAATACCTCTGTTATACTGTTGTTTTGCATTGGCATAATAAGACAAAGCAATTAAGCTTTAGCATTGCCTTCCCACTCAGTTGCACACTAATTTCACACTTTAACCCTCACGTCCTCAGTTGACCCTGAATATGAAAACAAATCAAAAGAGACAGTGATGGCTGGTACAGCAGGAACAAAATTTTACATCGCTCATCCCTGCAGACACACAAAATTCTGAATAAAGTGCCTCAAAAGCCAGACAAATAATTCAGACATGTCAGAAATTCATGTCCCTCTAAATGTGAAAAACATATTTTTCAATATGCCAACAATGTATAACACAATGTGACAGTAATTGAAGAAAACTGGTTCTCAGTTTTGCTGACCTTTAGTTTACCGTGTCACCTACATCAACCTCTTCACAATACTGTTATGCAACGCTACATCTGTCAGCAATATCACACTAATGATAATATAGGATCAGTCTAACAATACTTCATGGTTAAACGTAAATAAGCCATGGATAAGTCTGAAGAGAATAACATAGACATATGGGATACAGGGAGAAAAACAAAACTAATTTCAGTGGAATGGGATTATAATTTTTTTGCTACCAATAATTAACTGCTTTTTCATCACTGGCAGTCACAGTATTTAATCAGCAGTCTGTGGAGTGACACAAATGATGCAGTTCTTATTAAAAAGCAAAATGGAAGCAGATAACTGAAGCACAGAACATCTGCAGACATTTCTTTTAAAAAGTACACAAATGAGTCAAGCAGTTTACTGAGTGGCATGTTACTTGATTACTATAAGCAGGGGGATGTTATTGTTCTGAGTCATTCCCTTGACTGCTCTTTATTACTGCATAAGCATCAAATGTGTTCATCTCCAGTTCAAAAAAGTCACAAACATGCCAATTACTTCTACATGACTAACATTTATTTTTTTAAAAATGGGCTCATCTTCCATAAGTAATTCGTAGGTGCTTCGAGATCTGTTCTCAGATATTTTCTATAATGACCTACTGTGCTGTGAAAAACTGTTTGTCCCCTTACAGATTTTTGCCTTTTGCTTTTTGTTAAGCGCAAAATTTTCAAGTCAATAAACATATTCTGAAATCTGATCATGGTGACCTTAAATGAGTAAACACAAATGGTAGTTCCCTTTTTATTTCAGCAAAGTTGGCCCAAATTGGTAAAGACAAAACAAACACAGAGCTTAAAAATACTGCGTAGATAATCGTAAACATCCCTCTGCTGGACCAGTCAAATGAATAAGTAATTTCAATGAAGGCTACCTGGCAACATGAAGTAGACTAAAACACACTACTAAAATTACTCAAAGCTATCACAAAAGAACCACAAAGTATATAAAGCACCCAAGGTCGTGTGTGTCTTTCCTCATAATAAATTAAATCATCAGTTGAAAACTCCAGTTTGTATTTACTCCAGCCAACCCAACTTTATTTATGAAGCACATGAAACAAACAGCACAGGACCAAAGTGCTCAATGGTTGAATAAGTTATGAACAAAAACCTCAATATAACACACAATATACAAGTAAACAACCTCATAATAAAAGATAATATTAAAAAAAATCTACATAAGAATCTCTTAAAAACATCTCACCTGGTGTCTAATCCCAGGGTAAACAATGTGTTTTCAGAAGAGATTTACAAGAAGACACCCGTCTAAACTTGAGAGCAGCAAAAGCATGAACTCCACTAAGTTTATTTTCAGTCCTACAATAAGGAGCAACTGGTAGAATATCAAGACAGCAATTTATAATCTTAGAAATTAGGGCTGTCACGTTAACATGTTAAAGCATGCGATTAATCTAAAAACTTTAACGCGTTACCTAGATTGCAGCAGCAAATTACATGGTTTTGTATTGCCCTCAACAATATAGAGATGCAAAAAAAGAGCGAGGAGAGTCACACTGGTGTGCTCAGTGGCAAAATGTACTTTATGACACACTATGCAAAGTTAAATGCGGTGAATAACTGTGATTATTCACAGCGCTAGTGATTAATCTGATTACACTTTTTAATCGACTGACAGCGCTAATAGAAATACACCAGCAGCTAAAAACAGTGCACAGTTTCACACAAACATAGTTAAAATTTTTCTAAGAAGCAAGTTGGCACCCTGCATGAATCCAGGTATTGTCTGTAAACCCCGGAGTCCCTCTTCAGTGTCCGGCCGAGAGAGATGTCACTCTGCTGTATGTGTGCACATATTCCCTCTGTCCCTTTGAAACCAATCCACCAAATGTTAAAGCTGACGCCGGGTGACAGTTGCACAGTAGTGCTGAAGGGAGTAATTCAATAATGGATGCCGTCTCTAATGTGGGAGTCCGGATGGATGAAATATACATGGGAGAGAAGAGGAGGGCGGAGGGAGGGAAGGGGTGATATCACTGTAGCACAGTGGGAGGTCAGAGACGGTGATGAGGATCATGATATCATATAGAAGATGGGACTAGTGTGCCTGAGCGTCAATGCTTTTCTGAAACATTAAATCTCGTATTTGTTGTCCTGGCTGTCTTTTTCCATAACAGTTAAACTCACAACACAAAACTTGACCCATAGCAGGACTTAATGAGAAAAATACAACAGCAGGAGCAGCACCACGTAGAGGAGGGAGGCTGGGGGGGGGAGCTGATTGTGAACTTCCGGCTCTATAGTCTCCCTCATGTCTGGCTGTGACATCTGCCACTCCACCACAAAAGGTCACAGGTCACAGACAAAACGCACACACACACTCCTGTCCACTGACTGCAATTAGGAGCACACACATGAGTTTCACGCACCAGCATGCGCACACGCGGAGGCGACCAAACTGTGAGCGACAAATTCAGCATGTATCCGTACACACGTTTATTTTATTACACTGATGGGGCAGTTTTGCACAGCGATGCTAGTTTGGCTTCCGTTTTTAAAGAGACAGCACCATTTTAGTTTCCAGTTGCGCTTGCTTGTTCACCTCAGAGGAACTCAATGCTGTGCTTCAGAGAGCAGTGAATAGCTAAAAGATGCTGGGAAGAAAAAAATTGTTTTCAATTATCAACTATTAAAACAATAAAAATTATTTAAGCTAAACATCAACAAGAACATGCAACTGGAATTTGATGTGGAAAATTTTCCTTACGAGCTCATTGTAGGATTGTCAGCTGCCTATACAAACTACCTTCTGACTCACTGGTTATTTCAATAATACAGGAGGATTTTGAGAGTAGAACATGAAGTTTTTAAGCCTGTTACTCTTTGCCTAATGCATCTTGAGATCCCTGATCAGTCACCAATTTGTCTGTAAATGTAAACACGGGAAACAGTCAATAAAACATTTTTTTTCATAGTTACAGCTACATACAGACAGAAGATGTATGTACTGAGATAGTCCTGGTACATAGATGTTTGGAAGTAAGCCAAGCAGAGACTCTATTTCCTGATTTTCTGTCAAATAAAAATACACACATTTGCACTGTATTTGTTTCAAACCATCACATATATACACATATATTTGCGCATTTTGTTATCTTATCTCCTTTGAAGTTAATAATGTGAGCGTGTGTGAAACCGGGTCAGTCTTTGTTTGTGAGCTCAAACTTGGCCAGCAGGAGCAGCAGTAAAAACAAATTAGTGATTTAAATTAAGGAAGAGACTGATGCTTCAGCTGAAAAAAGGCTTAATAGTCTCACAATTAAAGGAATTGGGGGAGAAAAAGCCTATTTCATAGATGCTTTTTTATTTATTTATTTATTTTTAAAGAATAGATGGTATTTCAGCACCATGGACAGAGACTAAAAACTAGCTGGTTTTTCTTTTTAACAAATACTTCCCAGTTTATCTGCTGCAGCTGTCAAATACAAACGATTTCTTCCTTAAATACTACATTCAACTAATTAATCACACTCCCTTCTAAATTATACATACAAACAGACTGCAAAGCTTTGATGTTAATCACTTAATGAATGAATGTGTTAATTGAAGCCAGATTTGTCCATTTTTCTCAGACAAACATTGGACATGTACTGTAAAACTGCTGCAGAATGTCAATAACCGGATTTAATGTTGACACTTGAAAGGAGAACCTAGGACAAAAGGTTAAAATCACAACTAAGAGACTTCTTCCCTCTCTTGAGTCAAGGAATTACTCTAAACTAACACAACCTCTCTGTTATTCGCTGACAGATATTGATCAATGTGATTTCTTTGACACCAGGAAAATCTTTAAAAAAAAAAACCACACATGGTCACTATGAACACTGCTGTATTACCCTCTCTTCTTGAACCCTCTGATCCACCCTCATCCAGAAAGGCCATTGGGGTGAAAGCAGAGCTCTCCCGCGGCTGACTGTTCATCGCACAGTTCACTGGTGCAACAGATTGGGCGGCAGAGAAGCTCTCCAAGTGAAAGGCCTCACACAAAGCTGAAACATGCTGAAGTTGAAAGACAAGGCAGGCAGAGTACAATAACCCCACTTGACCATGACTTCCTATTACAAAGCAGGAGAGAGTCTGATCTCTGAAAAAAAAAAAGCTATTTGTCTTCATTTGTAGCTCAGCTTCTCTGCTTTCTACTCAATAAAAGCCAAATGTTTGAAAATGGGAAGCACAAAGGAATCATCTGGAGATGCAGCAGTCAGGATTTAGCTGATACAGATTTACAATTTTCCTTGAGGGGATTTTTAAGGATTTTATAGTTAAATTTCCATTAGATGAAAATTAATGGAAAGGTCCCACACATTCATCTGATGAATTGTTGAACTAAAAAAAGAACCAATAGGAAACATGCGATTGACTTAAGCATTTTCAGACTCAAAATTGGGAGAGTTGTTGCTTTCGATGGTTTTACTGGCCTATCACCAACCAAAAAAGATCAAAAGATCCATTCATGCATTTTCTTTACACCCTTGTCCCTTAGAGGGGTCAGGAGGGTTGCTGGTGCCTATCTCCAGCTATCGTTCCGGGCAAGAGGCGGGGTTCACCCTGGACAGGTCGCCAGTCTGTCGCAGGGCAACACAGAGACACACAGGACAAACAACCAATCACACACACACACTCACACCTAAGGACAAATTAGAGAGGCCAATTAACCTGACAGTCATGTTTTTGGACTGTGGCAGGAAGCCAGAGAGAACCCACTCATACAAACTCCATGCAGAAAGACCCCGGGCCAGGAATCAAACCCAGAACCTTCTTGCTGCAAGGCAACAGAGCTCCCAACTGCACCACTGTGCAGCCCAAGATTGAAAGATAAATTGTTTTATCTTTTTTGTTGAATCTTTAGTGTAAACGTGATTATTTTTTGACTGATGATGGATGATGGGGACATGATGCATACTTCACTATTCTGTGAATGAGTGCAACTACACAAGGTTAAATTATTACAGATTGCAATTTTTAGGAAGAAAACTTGTAAAGTTTTTATGTAAATAGAACAAAGGGACAAGATGCAGTAAATCCACAAAATATATATATTGCTATTTTCTCTATTGGTGTCCATGAGAACATCAGTAAATATAAATGGGAGTGTTTTTAAAAGCAGTATTTCTGTTTGTAGTCATAGTTACCAAAAAGAGACTGAAAAGAAGTTGTAAATAGTTTTTTTTTTCATCTTCACATTTTTACAATAAATATCACAAAATATTGTGATAAAATATTACATTCATGTTGTCCAACAACTATGATAGACTATTACAGGTCCAAGTCATTCGCATGGAATGTGGAAGTTGGTTTGATGTAAGAAACTTTTATCCAATTAAATCAAAATTTACTAGGAAATAGCAAGAGAAATTCAAAAAGAGACTGTAACAGTTTCTTCTACAAGGATCACTTTATGTCAGGTTTATGTTTGATGGATTTTCCAATTCTAGCCAGATTATCTTGTTTAAATGACTCCTTGTCAGGCCACCCAAAATAGAACCGTCTCCACTGACACTTGCAGTCAGTTGAAACAGTTCTCTTCAAAACAAGCTTAAAACTGGATCAATCTGACAAATGGAACTCACCTGATGTACACTGAATAAAGACACAATCTTATGAATATCAGAAATACTGACTATAACAAAAACACTGAAATATTAATGCATGCAAGTATACTGGCAAGAGCAATTCATCAACCCAAAAAAGAAAGAAAGTCATGCACATTATTTAGTCAAGTCCAAATTCTAAAGATTCTTACAAACTGTCATGTTTTCTTTGCTACTACCGATCAACTCCCTTTGGCTATTAAGCTTTTCATCACAAGTCAGAAAAAAAGGGACCGGATTTTTAAAAACTCAAAACATCAACTCAATTAATTCTGTCCTTTCTCCTTCATAAATAGTGTGACGTTGCATGCTGCAAGAAAAAGCAAACACAGCAGGAAATGTCCATTCTGCTGAGGAGACATGGCTCAACATTAGCACATTCTGTCTTAACACCTCACACAGCTTCTTCACATTTTGAAATTAGAGATATGCTGTAAGTAGTAAGAATATATTTATAGCAACAGCTAAAGCACAGTAATGAATAGTTGTGTGACAATTTTCAGTTTCCTTTGTTATAAAGGAAACTCAGGAACACAAACTCAGAAATATTTAGCCAACACCAAAAAAAAAAAAAAAAAAAACTGTTTGAAGATGCCTTATGTATCTTACAAACTTTAAAAGCGTCCATGTACTTTACACAGCCAAACTCAAAGAAGAGGAAAGTTGATCTTACCTGCTACTTTTTCGGGGCAGAGGTAAATCCTTCTGGCGAGGAAGACAAATCAGGAGAAAGAGAGAAAGAGGGTAGAGGGAGAGAAAACAGATAACCCATGTTAGATAAATTTCAGATAGGATTAAATAGATGGCAGTGTCTTCAGATTGCAGGAGGAATATAGTAGTTGTCCTTATATTTCTGAAGTGATGGCAAACAAAAACAAAAACATGTTTGACTATGATCACTTTACACCAGCTTAGGAAATTTTACATCTGTGTTACACAAGGTACAATTTCTAAATCCTGGCTATAGTTAGATGCAATAAGGAAAGTAGTTTGACTTTATATGGCACTTTCAGATACTTTTTAAAGCTATTTATTTATTTTTTCCTTTGGCACATTATTTTTGACAATATTTTTGTTGTAAACAAAAGACCCCATTGCAGCTCAATCAAGTTTGAGTCCTAAGCACAGATGGTGCAAGTAAAGCCTATTTCTATTTTTACTTTCCTGTTTCTCTTTGCAATAAAAAGTGCCAAAAATATGACTCTATCCTTTGTCTTTATACATTTTGTTGTTCTCTTTACAAAATGCAAGCAAGAACAATACTTTAAACAGCTAATAACAGAGCAAGGAATCCAATAACAATAGTCATACAAGATAATATTCAAAAGGTCTAATTCTGCTGTCTTGGTATGTCCCCTGGCATGTCACCCATAAAAGCAAGTGACAGTAACAGACCATCTTTACCCAAATAAATCAACAATAAAGTCTTTAAACAATTATACAAATTAACATTTGAGATCAAAGAAGTAATGCATTATTGTGAATACTTTCCAAGAGTGCAGAATTGAAATCACTGGATGCAATTTAGTGTTTAGATTAATTTGAGTTTAACTCCATTCTGATGTTGTTTTGAAACGTCTCCATTCATGTCTGGGGTGGCTGAAAGGCTGTTTGAAAACCGATCCGTCCTAAGTGCTCTGAGACTTCAAAGCTTCAGGAACCAGCAGGTTGAGTGGAGCCAAAGTCAATAGAAAAATTGTTGCTGCTATATTTATGACATTGGGAAACAACAGCAACGACCCTGATGTGATTAGGTTCTGCTGCAATGAATCTGTACACTGCTTGTTGTCCATCTGTTTGTAACTTAAAACCATTGAACATTCAGTTTATATAAGACCAGATGACTCAATTTCTATTGCCAGCCTGCCATACTTTACTTGTCAAGACATTTCATACTGCTTAATGGCTTTACAACAACAACAAAAAAGATGTTAATGTTTATGGATTTTGCTTTCACTCAAATGACAGAGAAAGACACAAAGGCATGACTGTGATACAAAATAAAAGCAAGTGACAAAGCATAAAAAGGCCACAAAAATAAAAATGAAAAACAGGTGAAAATATGATCAAAACAGATGAAGCATATTTTGATTTCAGATTGGCTCAGTCAAAGTCCAGCACTAAAACAAGCTGGACATCTGTGGCAAGACTTGAAATTGCTGTTTGCACCTTATCTGACTGAGGTCGTGGTATTTTGCATGGAAAAATGGGGAAAATGTATCTGTAGATGTGCACAGCTGGTAGAGACAACTGCAACTGCAATACATGGTGCTTTTACAAAGTATTGACTCAGGAGACCTGAAAAAGGATGCTAAAGTTTGTCCATTTTTCATTTCTTAAAAAACTATAACCATGAATCACTTTACTTTCACTTCATAATTTTGTTCTGGTTTTTGTTGGTCTTTTTTTTCTTTTCTTTTTTATTTCTAAAAAACTAAAATAAAAATAAAAATTTGGGTGTGGAAAATACGCAGTCTCCTCTAGCTGACATTCAGTTAATTAAATTCAAAATGTTAGATTAAAAACCACTTAGAGTTGCATCATAACATTTTTAGAAGAGCACATCAACCTTTTTCTTTTTTCAATGAGAGTGAGATCATCTGTTATGGTGAGCTCTTTCTGGGATGCTAATACACTACATCATCAAGAGGAAGTAAGCTTGGCCAGGGTGACTCAGAGAGAGCCCCATAGGAGTCTTGTCCGTGTGCATGTGTGTGTGTGTGCCTGCGTGTGCATGCGCGTGTGTGTGTGTGTTTGGATATGGGGTGATATGCCTGGCTAATGGATAAAGCCGCCAACACCTGCTCCCTCTCAAAGTCTGTCCAATCCACAGACATCGTGTGCGCTGTTGCCATGGCACACGCATCATTTCTATCTGTCAGAATTCAAGTAATAACAATAACGCATTAAAGTTTTGAGCATTATTCCTTTACTCGTACTCCAGATCCTTGAATCCAGAATGTGTATATATATTCTAGAAGAGTGAAAGAAAATGATCAGTTACAACCAGATGGTTACATCTAGACCTCCAAACGGTTCATAATAAAATCCACTATTAGTATTCATGACTTTGGACACAATGGCAGATGTGACAGATTCTCTTGTCATATAACTGTATAAACAATTTCGTGCCAGAGATGGAGGTCAACATATTCCTACTCACTAGGAATATGTTGACCTAGGGAGAAGGTCAACGTATTGACATATTGAAAACATATTGAAAACCCACCAATATTCATTGGCACTGGTTTTTGCAGCACTTTGAATGATGCAAGATAAAGATTTCTACAGCAGCATCCTCTTATAATTAGGGCATGGAAAGTGACATCAGACATTACTCAGTGTGCCTACTTTTATCAGACCACAACTTCTTTATAAGGAGGCTAACAAAAGGTTTCCAAATTATGATTTCATTTTATTAAAGGGAAAAGCTATCCAAGAGTTATTGCTCTGTAAACTTAATAACTGGATGCACCATCTTTGGGAACAACAACTGCAATCAAGTGTTGGCAATAACTAGTAACGACTCACTCTTCTTCCAGATTTAATTTAATTTAATCACAATTTAGAGTAACCAAATAACCTCTTTAAAGTGATGCCACAGCATCTGAATCTTATTTAAGTCCAACTTTTAACTAGGCTACTTCAAATTGTCTGCATTTATTTATTTTAAGCAATTCTAAGGAAGGTGGACTTGTCATGCTGTGCGGATAAGATTAATATCACAAACTTTTTGGGTTAAATGTTCGTAAGATGCATTGAAGTAGAGTAATTATGGCAAATTGTCCAGTTCCTGGAGGGGCAAAGCCCATCACAAACTTGCATGTAAACCAAAATAATCAAGAAATGACTAATAACTAATAAATAAGTAGTGAACTGGATCATCAACATGCACAATACAGCAGTAATTTTCCAACAAAATGACTGAAAAGGTAAACACTCAAAATGTCGCAATAGCTCAGCGAAGGTCCAGACTTCGATCTGATGGAAATGTAGTGGTGGGACCCTATAATTGTATCAAAAAGGTTACTTCAATTTATTGATAATTTATTAACTGGGGCGTTCTTGTTTTTGTGTGTGTCTAACTTTGTTCCGAGTAACAACTAATTACAGTTCCTAGAAGAAGAAGCTAAGATAGTAGCTTTCTGAGAGTCTTTAAGAGTAGCTGCACTTCCATCGACCATATAATTACACAATTTGACATTTTGAAAATAAACGTCAAATGCCAATTAAAATAAAAGCTTTAGTTTTTCAAGAAAAGGTTTTGGCGCTAGGATGAGGTCGCATCTCAGTTGGTTTGTACAGCAATAGAAACATTGCATTATGAGTCACGTGATCGACAACCAGATGTTGCCACTGGCACAAATCACAAAGAAGGAGACAGGAAGTAGCTGAAGAATAACAGCGCAGCATGTTTTTTAATTACTTACTGCAAGAACAAACTTATTCACGTGTGATTTTAATTGCGTTTCTTAATTAATGGAAACACCACAATTACAAAATTGTGTTTTCTGGACATTTTCCACACATTTGCAATGGACATGCAGCTAATGAGGGTCCTGATCATTTCTAACATATCCTGACATATAAGCCCTTGCAACTGAAAGCAGGTGTTCTGTGTTTGCCATTTAACTATAGAGGGGAAACAAAGGACAGACAGCAAGCAAAGGCATAAAAATGTTACTATGCGGGGCAAATGTTCTGGATAAATTACAAGGCGTCTGCTCTGCTTTTACTGCCAAACTAACAGCAGGCTGCAAGGCACAGTGTATTCCTTGGTTTAATGTTTTTTTCTTTTTTCTTTTTTTTTTACAAGCCTTTAAATTTAGAGTTGTGCCATCCAAAATCTCAAGTCACATATTTGTTTCACATGGATCTTAAAACTGTAATACTTGAATCTTTCTATTTTTATCTATTTTAGTGATTAGATTGTAAATAACTTATTTTGTTTTCTCAGACCAAGAAGTTTTCATAAAACACAACCTGGATCTAATGTTTTGGGGGGTTTTTTCCCCAGGCTTAGCTCTCTAAGTTCAAAGCCAAAGTTTTTCTGATTAACACTGACATCAGAAGGACATGTTGAGACAAAACAAAGCAGTGAGTGACAGGACTTGGCACAGAGAACTGGGTCCTCACAGTGATCACACTCTTATCCCCTGTGCTTAGCATATTGGAAATGGGCACACTGCCCAGAACAAAAATATTGGACAAATTATGCTTCCAAGTGTGTGTAAATAGAGCACTATATACTCCTACCTCACAGAGGGATGAGACATGCTTTTCTTTGTCAGCGTGAGTAAAAGAGCATATGGGTTAAGCATAAGTAGTCCACAAACACCTACAGTTGCACAAAGCTGTTTTGCTTGAGATGAAATCGACTTGCATCACTCAGACACAGTCATACAGTTACAGTCAAATAAAAATGCACCAATTGATGCTGCAGATCACAGCGCTGATCATCTTTTAAGCTGAACTACTTTCTATTTTTACAGGCTTCATTACAAACTAAATTATTACCCTGAGGCCTTATCTCACATCCAACCAGGTTGGTTGCAGATCAGATTACTTTGTGATAAAAGGAGAGTTGGGCAGCACTCTTGTTTTTATTAAACCATTCTCATGTTCACAATCAAGATAAAGATAAAAATGTGTGATCTATATCTTGCATGCTGAAATCTCTGAGCTATTTCTCAAAGATAAAAAAAAACACTTTTGTTTTCTAAGCTACATCACTTTGCAATACGGTGTTATTTAAGCTGTAACAAATTAACAGTTTAAATCAAAGGTACATTGTATATTAAGTTTTTTTTTTTTTTTTTTACTGATTAGGCAGGACCGTAACATCTGAACAGTGTAGCCCAAATCTGGTTTGAGAACATTTGGAAACTGTTTTTTTTTTCTTTCTAAAAAAAAATCTCAATAAGTTGCTACATTAGAAATGATCCTGGTAGGATGTTGATGAGTTTGATGTTTTTGGTTGTGTAAAAAAAAATTATAATCTTTAGATAAAATTAACAACAGAAAGCCTGAGAGACCGCTATACTTTTACCAAAGGCCAAGGATAGAAGCTGGCTGTGGTCCATCCATTCATCACCATTTCCTCTAATTTATCATTTTTTGTCATTTTGTAACTAAAATTACACTTTAGCTCCTCCCCTTTTATGATTATAATGACTGCAGAAAAAGTTGAGGTGAAAATCTTGGGACAAAGTACTTTAAATATTAACTGAATGAAGGAGTCAGAGACAAACAGCAGACAGTAGCCATGCTTCATCTGTTTAGTATCCTCCTAAAGGAAGTGCATTGAAATGATTGTCATGAGTCTAGCCTGCACCATGCAAACGTAAAGGAGTAACTTATTACCTCCTCCAGACTCAGACAAACCAGCCGTTTAAACAGCCTCTCTTATAGCACACAGCTGCTGCCTTCTTCTTCCAGTCCATGCTGCCCCCACCCATCCCACTACCCTCAAGCCTTTCAGCTTGTCCTGCTGCTGCTGGTGGTTGCTCTTCCTCCCTGAGGGCACACAAGGCTCTTAGGCCACCATTAAGTCTTGCTAATGGGCCTGACAACAGCACCACATCCTCAGCATTTAGACCTTCTCTGCGTGAGTATGGATATTGATCACTTCAGTGAAAATGGAGAGCGCAGACTTGGGGTGGGAGTCAATTTCATATGTGCACAGAGACACGAATATTGTCCATTCACACTGGAAACTCTGGATTCTGGTAATGGCTGAGGTACAAATGCACAAACTGGTAACTCGGGTGATGTATCCAGAATAACACTTCAACACTGTGGATTTATATA